>NC_081553.1:22455196-22605196 GCF_963082655.1 Stomoxys calcitrans
CCTTTGATTAAGGGTCTTAGGCCTATAAAAGCCACATTTATTATTCGATTTTGCTGAAATTTGGGACAGCGAGTTGTGTTTGGCCTTTCGACATCCTTTTTCAATTTGGCAAAAATCGGTTCAGATTTGGATACAGCTACCATATTGACCGATCTCTCGATGTAAGGTTTTGGGCCCATACAAAGCGCATTTATTGTCCGATATCGCCGATTTTTTGGACAGTGAGCTGTGTTAGGCCCTTGGACGTTATTTTTCAATTTGGTTCAGATCGGTCCAGATTTGAATATAGCTGCCATATAGACCGATCTCTAGATTTAAAAGTTTTTGCCCCATAAAAGGCGCATTTTTTGTCCGATATCGTCGAAATTTGGGGCAGTGGGTTAAGTTGAGCTCCTCGACATATTCCTGCAATTTGGCCTAGGTCGATCAAGATTTGTATAAAGCTGCCATATACACCGATCTCTCGATTTAAGGTTTTGGGCCCATAAAAGGCGCATTTATTGCCTGATTTCGCCGAAATTTGGGACAATGAGTCATGTTAGGTCCTTCGACATCCTTCCTCAATTTGGCCCGCTGATCTATTTAAGATAGAAGTCGACATGCTGATAAGGCATATGCATTAACTTGTCTGCGCAATCTGGTTAGAAGAACGCATACCAGATGATTGGAACCTCAGCATATTATGTCCCGTATACAAGAAAGGAAACAAGACGGAATGTGCCAACTACAGAGGAATAAGTCTCCTCCCCCCATCGCATACAAGATACTCTCGAGCGTACTGTGTGAAAGATTTAAACCTAAAGTCAATGAGATAGTTGTACTCTATCAATGTGGCTTTAGACCTGGTAAATCCATCCTGTACCAGATATTCACACGGTGGCAAATCTTGGAAAAAAACCGAGATGGGTAAATCATCATCTACCATCTCTTAGTTGACTACAAAGCCGCTTTCGATACCCCTTACTTTCAAAGGTATTTCAAGCCATGTCTGAGTTTGGTATCCATGCAAAATTAATGAGATTCTGCAGGATGGCATTTGCTGATATGCGTTCCTCAGTAAGAATAGGAAAGAATCTCTCCGAATCATTTAATACCAAACGAGGTTTCAGACAAGGAGACAGCCTATTGTGTGATCTCTTTAATATCATGCTGGAGAAGATTATACGAGATGCAGATGTGAATAGATATGGCACACTAATCACAAGAGAACGCATGCTACTCGCCTATGCCCATGACATCGATATCATCGGTCGTCTACAGGAAGTAGTAACTGCAGCCTTTAAAAGAATCGAAAGAGAATCAGTGAAAATGGGTCTGGCAGGAAATGGAAATAATTCGAAATGGATGGTCTCAACTCCCAAAACGCCTTGTGCAACCGAGCAAAACTGAAAACTTTTCACATGAACATTCCCATAAGGAACAGGGGCAAACTTCTCACATGTCAATGAGTGCAGTCCGATTCAAATTTAAGCTCAATGATAAGGGGTCTCCTTTTTATAGCCGACACATCTTTGGAAAAAAAGTTTTACATGGCATAGTACCTCACAAATGTTGCCAGCATTAGGAGGAGAAAACCACAGCTGAAATTTTTATACCCTCCACCATAGGATGGGGGGTATACTAATTTCTTCTTTCTTTTTGTAACTATTCGAAATATTCGTCTGAGACCCCATAAAGTATATATATTCTTGATCGTCGCAACATTTTATATCGATCTAACCATGTCCGTCCGATCTAACCATGTGCGTCCGTCCGTCTGTCAGTCGAAAGCACGCTAACTTCCGAAGGAGTAAAGCTAGCCGCATGAAATTTTGCACGAATACTTTTTATTACTGTAGGTCGGTTGGTATTGTAAATGGGCCATATCGGTCCATGGTTTGATATAGCTGCCATATAAACCGATCTTGGGTCTTGACTTCTTGAACCTCTAGGGGGCGCAATTCTCATCCGATTTGACTGAAATTTTGCACATAGTGTTTTAGTATCACTTCTAACAACTGTGCTAAGTATGTTTCAAATCGGTTCATAACCTGGTATAGCTGTCATATAAACCGATCTTGGGTCTTGACTTCTTGAGCCTCTAGAGAGCGCAATTCTTATCCGATTGGAATGAAATTTTGCACGACGTGTTTTGTTATAATATCCAACAACTGTGCCAAGTATGGTTCAAATCGGTTCATAACCTGATAAAGCTGCCATATAAAAAGATCTGGGATCTTGACTTCTTGAGCCTCTAGAGGTCGCAATTATTATCCGATTTGCCTGAAATTTTGTACGACGGATGCTCTCATGACCATCAACATACGTGTTTATTATGGTCTGAATCGGTCAGCTCCCATATAAATCTATCTCTCTATTTTACTTCTTGAGCCCTCAAAGGGCGCAATTCTTATTCAAATTGGCTGACCTTTTACACAGGTCTCCAACATACAATTTCTAGTCTAAACCGGATCATATCTTGATATCGCTCTAGTAGCAGAGAAAATCTTTTCTTATATCATTTTTTGCCTGAGAAGATATGCCGGGAAAAGAACTCGACAAATGCGCTCCATGGTGGAGGGTATATACGATTCGGCCTGGCCGAACTTAGCACGCTTTTAATTGTTTCTGATGTTCTCGCCAGGATTTGAACCCAGTTGTTCAGCGTCATAGGCGGACATGCTAACCTCTGCGTTACGGTGGCCTCCATACACAACCGAGCAGATAAAGTAAATTTGAACCCAGGTGTTCAGCGTCATAGGCGGACATGGTAACCTCTGCGTTACGGTGGTTTCCATACACAACCGAGCAGATAAAGTAAATGGAGATAGTTGGGAATAACCACTTTGAGATAGTCAGCAACTTTATCTACCTCGGCACCGTCGTAACCGAAACGAATGGCACCAGTTTTGAGATAAAGCAAAGAATAATACTGGAAAACAGATGCTACATTCGCCTCGACAGATGAAGATTACACTAAACAAGACACTGATACTATCCGTGTTGTTATATGATTCTGAGTCAGTGTTTGGAGTATTTGAGGCAGTGCTTGAAGTATTTGAGAGAAAGATTCTTCGTAAAATATATGGACCAGTTTGCGTTAATGGACAAAATGTATATTGACGATAGCATGGTTACACGTATCAAAATGCAACTTCTGCGTTGGCCAGGTCATGTTGTCAGAATGGATGACTTCTTCATTCCCCAGCAAATAAGTCTTTTGAAGGCAAACACGGTGGTACATGCAAACCGCGAAGACCAAAAGCCCGAAGGAAAGATCAAGTTGTGGGAGATATCTCGAAACTTGGTGTCAGAGATTTTAGAATGAGTGCAGAAGGTCGAGGCGCTTGGAACGCTAGTGGAACAAATGTTCTGCCATAGCCAATTAAAGCCAATGGATGTCACCGTAGCGCAGAGGTAGCATGTCCGCCTATGACGCTGAACGCCTGGGTTCGAATCCTGGCGAGACCATCAGAAAAAAAAATGTCTGCGGTAGTTTTCCCCTCCTAATGCTGGCAACATTTGTGAGGTACTATGCCATGTAAAACTTCACTCCAAAGAGGTGTCGCACTGCGCCATGCCGTTCGGACTCGGCTATTTTAAGGAGGCCCTTTATCATTGAGTTTAAACTTGAATCGGACTGCACTCATTGATATGTGAGAGGTTTGCCCATGTTTCTTAGTGGAATGTTCATGGGAAAAATTTGCCATTTGCAAGTAAATTTTTTGATTTTCCATTTCAAAAATTTCTAATCAACAGCGTTGTTGGTGGGCATCCCTTTTACTATGTTGTCCAGCAGGCTGTTCAATAAACACGCACATACACTCAAGTCCCACATCCACTTACAAAAATAAATCGCCTTTAACACGCACATCCAGCCTATGGCATTGAGCCATGGAGCAAGTCCTGCTTTTCTTGTCCCGTTGTTAGTTATGCACATAGGCAGGACTTTGTTGGCCTTATTATTGGCAAATTGATGTTGTTCTTTATTCTTATGCCATGTTGTCGTTGTTGCTGTAGTTCTTGATGTTGTTTGACTTTGTTTGCAGCAATATTGGCGTTGTTGTTGCCATTGCCGTTTTCTTCCTTTTAACAATACGAAGACTGTGATGAGCCTAATTAAATTAATTACTCAATCGCAGTAACTTCCACTACCATCATCAGCACCTTCACTGCCATCATCATCCTCACATCCCCTCGCACCGCTTTCAACATTAACAACAACAAAAAAAGCTGTTGGCACAAGTTGAAGTAACTATTAGCTTCTTGTGTTTGGCAGGCATGGTAGAAACTAGGGCCATTACAAACTATACCTATGTTGCGAAAACTCTTGAATTAGCTTTTGAAGTTCTGGGTTTTGTTTTTTTTGTTCTTTATTGCTTTTGCTGGAAAATTGATTACATCCTGCCAACGCGCATACAAAGTTATACTCATATTGGTGTTTTATATGAGTTCTACTCATGTTATCGAATAGTTTATGGGGGGTTTATTTTTTTTTTTTTTCTTGCAGGTGATACTAATTATGTAGATGTAGTTTATATGAGTAGTATAATAAAGCTATTTTAACGTAAATAACATACGTTTGAGGGGGTGAGTGTGAATTTGGTAATATTTTATGTTTGAGAAAGGTGCGTTGATATACGTAAGGCAACAATCAGTGTAGGAACTAGGGCAATGTAAAGTTTCGTATTTCTACTTATTTTAGACAGATAAGACAAAGTTGAAGACAAATTTAAGTTAAAATACAGATTCCATTAAATTCTACTTAAGCAGATTTCCATGTTGAAAGTTATGGCAGAAATGAGCATATAAAATTTCTACTTATTGGTTGGGAACTAAGTTTTGCATGTGCTTATTTTAGCTAACCTATGTGGAACGAGTGTTGAAGAAGTCGAATTGAAAGATCAATTCATAGAAGTTGGATGAATATGCATAGAAGCAGAGGACTACAAACTAGGGAAGCGACTTTGGGAAATTTGAAGATTGCGATAAGGGACTAAAGTAAAAAGTCTTTGATGGTTGTAGTTAATTCAAAATTTTCCCATGAACATTCCATTAAGCAACAGGGGCAAATTTCTCATATATCAATGAGTGCTGTCCTATTCAAATTTAAGCCGCAGTGCGACATCTCTTTGGGTAGAAGTTTTAACAACGCATAGTACCTTACAAATGTCATCAGCATTAGGAGGGAATAGATTAGGTTAGGTAGAAATGGCAGTCCTTTACAATCTCACTTAGATAATTTTAGGTCCATTGTGATGTCACAGAAGCGACACACCAAGACCTATGGTGGGAATCGAACCCACGACCCCGCACTGGTAATGCGAGCACGCTACCAACTCGCCTACCGGAGAAGGGATCAAATCAGCTGAAAAATTGTATATGATTTACTCTCCAGAATTCGAGCTCAAGTGTTCAGTGGCACAGACGGACTTGCTAGTCTTTTATTCAAAAATCACAGTACTTTTCCAATACCGCCTGGTATTATTTTGTTCGCGTCATTGGCAAAGATTAAAAAAAAATAGTAAAAAGGCGTTAAGTTCGTCTGGGCCGAACTTTGGATACCCACCACCTCTGGTATATATCTAAAACACCTCTCATCAAAATTCGGTGGAAATTGCATACCTTATGTCCCATATCAGTTATATCGAAATATGTTCCGATTTGGACAAAATATTAATAAGTACAGTAGACATATCTATATATCCTTTAAGGGCCAAGACTTTAAATCGAGCGATTGGTCTATATGGCAGCTATATTCAGCTATATTCAACTCTGGACCGATCAGGGCCAAATTGCAGACGAACGTCGAAGAGTCTAACGTAACTTACTGTCTCAAATTTCAGCGACATCGGACAATGAATACGCTTTTGATGGCCCCAAACCTAAAACCGAGAGATCAGTCTGTATGGCAGCTGTTTCTAAATCTGGACCGATTAGTGCTAAATAAAAGAAGGATGTCGAAGGGCCTAACACAACTCACTGTTCCAAATTTCAGCAAAATCGGATAATAAATGTGGCTTTTATGGGCCTAAGATCCTAAATCGGCTGATCGGTCTATATGGCAGCTATATCCAAATCTTAACCGATCTGGCCCAAATTGATGAAGAATGTCACTGTTCATCAAAATCTGATAATAAATGTGGCTTTTATGGGCCTAAGACCCTAAATCGGAGGATCGCTCTATATGGCAGCTATATACAAATCTGGACCGATCTATGCCAAATTGACGAAAGATGTCAAAGGGCCTAACATAACTCACTGTCCAAAATTTCAGGAAGATCGGATAATAAATGTAGCTTTTATGTGCCTAAGACCCTAAATCGGAGGATCGGTCTATATGGCAGCTATATCCAAATCTACACCGATCTGAGCCAAATTAACGAAGGATGTCGAAGGGCCTAACACAACTCACTGTCCCAAATTTTGGCAAAATCGGGCAATAAATTTGCCTATTATGGGCACAAGATCTTAAATCGAGAGATCGGTCTATATGGCAGCTATATCCAAATCTGAACCGATCTGAGTCAAATTGAAATTGAAATTGACCAAGGATGTCGGAGGGCCTAAGACAACTCACAGTCCCAAACTTCAGCAAAATCGGATAATAAATGTGGCTTTTATGGGCCTAAGACCCTTAGGCCATATTGACTGAGGATGTCGAAGGGCCTAAGACAACTCACTGTCCCAAATTTCAGCAAAATCCGATAATAAATGCGGCTTGTATGGGCCTAAGACCCAAAATCGGCGGATTGGCCTATATGTTGGCTATATCAAGATATAGTCCTATATAGCCCATATTCGAACTTAACCTGCTTATGGACAAAAAATAATCTGTGCAAAGTTTTAGCTCAATATCTCTGTTGTTAAAGACTGTACAACAGACGGACAGACGGACGGACGGACCTAGCTTTGTCCTTCCGTCGTCGTAGATTATTACGTTGATCAAGAAATGGATATTTCGATTTGTTGCAAACGGAATGACAAAATGAATATACCTTCATCCTTCGCTGGTGGGTACAAAAAGGTCTATGGGGACCATCTACTTGAAATATTGGGTTGCCCAAAAAGTAATTGCGGATTTTTTAAAAGAAAGTAAATGCATTTTTAATAAAACTTTGAATGAACTTTAATCAAATATACTTTTTTTACACTTTTTTTCTAAAGCAAGCTAAAAGTAACAGCTGATAACTGACAGAAAAAAGAATGCAATTACAAATATATGAAAAATACGCAATTACTTTTTGGGCAACCCAATAGGAAGGACCTGTGGATCATTATTAATGCAGTATCAAGTGTGATCCGATTTTGAAAGTAGATAACAAATATACCAAGCAAATTTACTAAGATGGGTATTAAATTGAACCATAACTCTCAATGCCTTTAAGATCTGGGTGCAAGCCTCAAAATATGTATTAACAAAAGCAAACTATTTTTCAAAAGGCTTTTTAGGGTGTAGCGAAACCTGCCGGGCCAGGTTTCGCAGTCTGTAACACCAATTTTTTTGTAGACCATTCTAAGTTGGTTCCAGTTTCTATATTGGTGAAGACATTTTTGTCTTTAGCAACTAAATTCGAAAGACTTACTACCCCACAAAAGCCACTTAAACATTGAGAATGTGGTGTAGCCACAACCAATAGATAGTTTGCAATGCCTTCCCATTCCTATATTCGCCTAATGATTGTCTTTACTTTCTTGCACTTAGACATTAGTTTTGCCTTGCCTCAAACAAAAGTTTTCTTTGCCCATATTACAAAAAGACCGGAAGCATTGGTTAATGTCAGGACAATGTCCAAGTTTTAATCACAAATTTATTTGCATTTCGATTTATAGTTCAGTGCACTGCTACTATCTTGACCGGACTTGAGCATTACTATTTTAAATATTTAATTTCCGCATTTTCTGTGTAATAGAAAATATTTATCATTACAACTTTATAATGTAGATGATGATGATGATGACGACGGGGACTTCGCTTGCCATTGTTTCATCCTTTTCCTAGGCGATACACTATCCATTATAATGCTATGGCACACTAATACACTCACACACACGCTAGCTAGCTATCACGTATTGTCATTCGCATTGTCTCCAGTTGGTATTTGTGGTAGATTTCAACTTGGAAAACTTTATTACAACTTTCTCTGGGCTGAAGACGATGCATAACAAAACTAAGAGGTCCTTATGGCCAACAAGCACGAATTCCATTTACATAGATTTGCAGGCCGCACTAGATTTCTGCACCCCCCCCCCCCCCCCCCCATCTATCCTCAATGGTAGGGGAGGTGGGCGTGTAGCAAGATGACATTAAAATGGCCAGAGCAAACGGAAAGCATTGCTACGACATTCATTTGCTTGCCAACACTCTCCAAAGTCTCATAATTTTCAATCACCATAAAATGTAGTTGTTGCCAAGTCCGGTTTAGTTTAAAGTTACAGCAGCACGTTGCTACAACAGTAACAGAAGTAGCAACGATGCCAACAGCAGCAGTCCCACTTGTTCAGCATTAAGAAAATGATGGCATGGTTAACCCTAGGCGGCCAAGGGTCAGTGTTGCCATCCTCTAAGCATTCTCAGTTGGTAAGGTGATACGATACGATCGAAGGGGTAGAACTAGCCGCTTGAAATTTTGCACACATACTTTTTATACCCAACACCGAAGGATGGGGGTATATTCATTTTGTCATTCCGTTTGCAACACATGGAAATATCCATTTCCGACCCTATAAAGTATATATATTCTTGATCAGCGTAAAAATCTAAGACGATCTAGACATGTCCGTCTGTCTGTCTTTCAAAATAGAGATATTGAGCTGAAATTTTGCACAGATTCTTTTTTTGTCCATAAGCAGGTTAAGTTCGAAGATGGGCTATATCGGACTATATCTTGATATAGCCCCCATACAGACCGATCCTCCGATTTAGGATCTTGAGCCCATAAAAGCCACATTTTTTATCCGATTTTGCTGAAATTTGGGACAGTGAGTTGTGTTAGGCCCTTCGACATTCTTCGTCAATTTGGCCCAGATCGGCTCAGATTTGGATATAGCTGCCATATATACCGATCCTCCGATTTGGGGTCTTGGGCCCATAAAAGCCACGTTTATTATCCGATTTTGCTGAAATTTGGAACAGTGAGTTGCCTTAGGCCCTTCGACATCTTTCTTCTATTTGGTCCTGATCGGTCGAGATTTGGATATAGCTGCCATATATACCGATCCTCCGATTTGGGGTCTTGGGCCCATAAAAGCCACATTTATTATCCGATTTTGCTGAAATTTGGGACAGTGAGTTGCCTTAGGCCCTTCGACATCTTTCTTCTATTTGGTCCTGATCGGTTCAGATTTGGATATAGCTGCCATATAGACCGATCTCTCGATTTAAGGTTTTGGGCCTTTAAAAAGCGCATTTATTGTCCTATGTCGCCGAAATTTGGGACAGTGAGTTGTGTTGGGCCCTTCGATATTTGTCTTCAATTTGGCTCATATCGGTCTAGATTTGAATATAGCTGCCATATAGACCGATCTCTTGGTTGAACAATGACTTGTACTTATAAGCATTAGGTCTAAATCGGATGATATGTCTATATAGCTGCTATGGGGCATAAGGTATGAATTTTTTACTGGATTTTGACGAAAGCTGGTTCACATATATACCCGAGGTGGTGGGTATCTAAAGTTCGGTCCGGCCGAACTTAACGCCTTTTTGCTTTTTATTATTTTAGGTCGATTGGGATTGTAAGTGGGCCAAATCGGTCCATGTTTTGATATAGCTGCCATATAAACCGATCTTGGGTCTTGATTTCTTGAGCCTCTAGAGGGCGCAATTCAAATCCGATTTGACTGAAATTTTGCACGTGTTGTTTTGGTATGATTTCCAATAACTGTGCTGAGTATGGTTCAAATCAGTCCATGTTTTGATGTAGCTGCCATATAAACCGATCGTGGGTCTTGACTTCTGGAGCCACTAGAGGGCTCAATTCTTATCCGATATGGCTAAAATTTTGCATTTGGTGTTTTGTTATGACTTCCAATAACTGTGCTAAGAATGATGCAAATCGATACATAACCTGACATAGCTGCCATATAAACCAATCTTGAATCTTGACGTCTTGAGCCTTTAGAGGGCGCAACTCTGGTTAAGTTCTTAAACGGGCCAAATCGGACCATATTTGGATATAGCTGCTATAAAGACCGATTTTCGGATAATGGGTACAATGCCCATAAGAACCTTTTTTTCATCCGATTTTTCTGAAATTTGAAACAGTGAGTAGTTTAAGCCTTCCCGACAATTGACCCAAATATGGTCCAGATCTCCCGATAGGGGGTCTGAAGACCATAAAAGCTTCATTTTTTATCCGATTTCGTTGAAATTTGCAACAGTGAGTTATTTTAAGCCTTCCGACATATGACCTAAATATGTATCAGTTCGGTCCATATTTAGATATAGCTGCCATATAGACCGATCTCCCGATAAAGGGTCTGAAGGCCATAAAAACTTTATTTACTACCCGATTTCGCTGAAATTAGCAACACTGATTTATTTTAAGCCTCCCGACATCTGATCTAAATACGGTTCAGATCGGACTATAGTTAGATATAGCTACCATATAAACCGATCCCACGATAAGGGGTCTGAAGGCCATAAAAGCTTTATTTTTTACCAGATTTAGCTGAAAATTGGAACAGTGTCCAGTTTTAAGCGTCTCAACATCCGACCTAAATATGGTACAGATCGGACTATATTTAGATATAGCTGGCACATGGACCAATCCCCCCATGAAAAGTCTGAAGGCCACAAAAGCTTTATTTTTTAACCGATTTCGCTGAAATTTAAAACAATTGGTTATTTTAAGCCTCCCGACATCTGATAAGAATATGGTTTAGATCGAACTATATTTAGATAAAGCTGCCATATAGTCTGATCCCCCGTTAAGGGGTCTGAAGCTCATAAAAGCTTTATTATACCCTCCACCATAAGATGGGGGGTATACTAATTTCGTCATTCTGATTGTAACTACTCGAAATATTCGTCTGAGACCCCATAAAGTATATATATTCTTGATCGTCGTGAAATTTTATGTCGATCTAGCCATGTCCGTCCGTCTGTCCGTCCGTCCGTCCGTCCGTCCGTCCGTCCGTCCGTCCGTCCGTCCGTCCGTCCGTCCGTCCGTCCGTCTGTCTGTCGAAAGCACGCTAACTTCCGAAGGAGTAAAGCTAGCCGCTTGAAATTTTGCACAAATACTTCTTATTAATGTAGGTCGGTTGGTATTGTAAATGGGCCATATCGGTCCATGTTTTGATATAGCTGCCATATAAACCGATCTTGGGTCTTGACTTCTTGAGCCTCTAGAGTGCGCATTTCTTATCCGATTGGGATGAAAATTTGCACGACGTGTTTTCTTATGATATTCAACAACTGTGCCAAGTATGGTTTAAATCAGTTTATAACCAGATATAGCTGCCATATAAACCGATCTTGGGTCTTGACTCCTTGAGCCTCTAGAGAGCGCAATTCTTATCCGATTGGAATGAAATTTTGCACGACGTGTTTTGTTATGATATCCAACAACTGTGCCAAGTATGGTTCAAATCGGTTCATAACCTGATATAGCTGCCATATAAACCGATATTGGGTCTTGACTTCTTGAGCCTCTGGTGTGCGCAATTCTCATCCGATTGGAATGAAATTTTGCACGACGTGTTTTGTTACGTTATCCAACAATTGTGCCAAGTATGGTTGAAATCGGTCGATTACCTTATATAGCTGTCATATAAACCGATCTTGGGTCTTGACTTCTTGAGCCTCTAGAGGGCGCAATTCCTATCCGATTTGAATGAATTTTGGCACGTAGTATTTTGTTATGATATCCAACAACTGTGCCAAATATGGTTCAAATCGGTTCATAAACTGATATAGCTGTCATATAAACAGATCTGGGGACTTGACTTCTTGAGCTTCTTGAGGGCGCAGTTCCTATCCGATTTGGCTGAAATTTAGCAAGACGTTTTTTATTGTTACTTTCAACAACTATGTCAAATAAAGTACAAGTCGGTTCATAACCCGATATAGGTGCCATATTAACCGATCTGGGATCTTGACTTCTTGAGCCTCTAAAGGTCGCAATTATTATCCGATTTGCCTGAAATTTTGTACGACGGATTCTTTTATGACCATCAACATACGTGTTTATTATGGTCTGAATCGGTCCATAGCCCGATGCAGCTCCCATATAAATCGATCTCTCTGTTTTTCTTTTTGAGCTCACAAAGAGCGCAATTCTTATTCGAATTGGCTAACATTTTACACAGGTCTCCAACATATAATTTAATTGTGGTCCAAACCGGACCATATCTTGACATCGCTCTAATAGCAGAGCAAATCTTTTCTTATATCCTTTTTTGCCTAAGAAGAGATGCCGGGAAAAGAACTCGACAAATGCGATCCATGGTGGAGGGTATATAAGATTCGGCCCGGCCGAACTTAGCACGCTTTTACTTGTTTTTTATCTGATTTCGCTGAAATTTGAAACGGTAAGCAGTTTTAAGCCTCCCGACATCTGACCCGAATATGGTATAGATCGGACTATGTTTAGATATAGCTGGCATATAGACCGATCCCCCAATAAAGGTTCTGAAGCCCATAAAAGCTATATTTGTTAACCGATTTCGCTGAAATTTAAAACAATAGGTTATTTTAAGCCTACCGCCATCTAACCAAAATATGGTACAGATCGGACTATATTCAGATATAGCTGACATATAGACCGATTCCCCGATAAGGGGTCTGAAGGCCATAAAAGCTTTATTTTTTTTCTGATTTCGCTGAAGTTTGGAACAGTAAGCAGTTTAAAGCCTCTCAACATCCGACACAAATATGATACAGATCGGATTTTATTTAGATATAGCTGCCATATAGACCGATTTCCCGATAAAGGGTCTGAAGGCCATAAAAGCTTTTTTGTTAACCGATTTCGCTGAAATTTAAAACAATGAGTTATTTTGAGCCTCCCGACATCTGACCCGAATATGGTATAGATCGGACTATGTTTAGATATATCTGCCATATAGTCCAATCCCCCGATAAAGGGTCTAAAGCTTTATTTTTTATCCGATTTTGCTGAAATTGTTAATGGTGCGCAGTCTTAAGCCTCCCAACATCCAACCTAAATATGGTACAGAGGCCCATAAAAGCTTTATTTTTTATCCGATTTCGTTGAAATTTGAAACAGTGGGTAGTTTTATGTCTCCCGACGTCCATTCCAAATATAGGTTGTATCGGACCATATTTAAATATAACTTCCATACAGAGCGATCTGCCGATTAAAGGTCTGAAGCCCATAAAAACTTTATTTTTTATTCGATTTCGCTGAAATTTGAAATAAAAAATTTAACAGTGACTTATATCGATTAGACCACTCAATGTCCGTACCAAATTTGGGTGCATAATTTATCCAATTTTCACCAGATTGTGGCGAAAGGGGTTTTATATATACACCCGAGGTGGTGGGTATCCAAAGTTCGATCCGGCCGAACTTAATGCCTTTTTACTTGTTTTTAATTTATTTTAATTTTTTCAATGCAACTATATTTGGTAACACTGCTTAGAGCGTTAACAACCACAAGCTTCAAAAAAATCGCCAACGTCTCCCTACCAGCTGGCCATGATGACAAAGCAAATAAAACGGATTTGTTGCTCGCTGCACGGATTGTACAATTATAGAACGGTGTGACGGGCTCTGCTCTCTGCTTGTCTGTCAGTGCCTCCTTCCATTAGTTTGTATGACCGTGTAATAATGGTCGTGATCATGAAAATCTCTGCAACCGGTCTGTTGCAAATAAAACTATTAACGTCTATTTATGGCCTTGTAGAAATTTTTTTGGCCACTACCAAAGCAGACACTTCATATTTGCCATCGAGCCTAGTTGGAATAGTCAGTCGGCTGTTGTAAATGTTGTCCCTGTCGTCATAGTCTGTTTGTTGTCCTTCACCCTGTTTGCTATACTTCTAAGCAAACAAATTAAAAAGGAAGTTCCAAAAAGTTCATTCTCAAAAGTTTGTCTCTGGTTGCCAGAAAAAAAGGAAATGAATTAAAATAAAGGAAATTATGTCGCAATTTTTTCCCTCACTTTACCATTTGCTGTTGGGTTGGTACGAATGTGGGTGTGTGTTTGGTTTATATTAAATGAATGTGATCAACTTCTACGTGGCAAAATCGTAAAACGTTTCACTGGGAACGGATAATAAAGTTGTAATTAAGATGTACTTTAAACGCAAGGACCAGCACCAGCGGTGATCTGAGCCAAAAAGCATGGCAGTTTAGGGAGGCCACACTTGAGTGCGAGTTTATAGCAGGCCTTGAACGTTAATAGGCTCTTTTCGGTTATGGAAAAAGGAAGGGCCATATAAATACACACTTAGAGATTTTGCTTGGAGTACATAAACATGAAAGTGTTTCATTTCCTTTTGGCATGAAATTCTGGTTCTCATAGCAAATTTGTTAAGTTAATGAGAAATATAATTTTTTTTTGGTTTTTTGTGCAAATTTGAAGTATCGTGCTAAAATTCCAGCAACGAAGGGGGAATTCCTAGTTGATTTGGCAAGTGGATATTTTTGTACTGTTTCTAGTTGACACCGTATAACATCCAGATAATGCTACTTATTAATCGTAGTACCATGCGGCAAAACTCACTATGCAATAACCCATGGAATCGAAGAAAACTGAACAAAACTTTGATCTTTACCCGTTTTTATACCCACCACCGAAGGATGGGGGTATATTTATTTTGTTATTCCGTTTGCAACATATCGAAATATCCATTTCCGACCCTACAAAGTATATATATTATTGATCGTGGTAAAAATCTAAGACGAAGTAGCCATGTCCGTCCACGTGTCCGTCCGCCCGCCCATGTGTCCGCCTATCTGTTGAAATCACCCTACCGTTTTTGCACAGATTCTTTTTCCGTCCATAGGAAGGTTAAGTTCGAAGATGGGCTATATCGGACTATATCTTGATTTAGCCCCCATATAGACCAATCCGCCGATTTACGGTCTTACGCCCATAAAAGCCACATTTATTATCCGATTTAAATAAAAGCGGACCCTGCCCCTTACCTGAAATTCTCAAAAACGCCAGATCTCGGTGATGGGTGCACCGATTTAATCAAAATTGTATGGCACCTTATGGTACATCAAGAACACGAAATTGGTAAACAACTTTGGGGTCAAATAACCTGGGGGGACGCCCCATCCCAAATCCCATTCGAACGGACATGTTTACCGATTGGTACAATATGGGTATCAAATGAAAGATATTTAAGAGTAGATGGCGAACTTGGCATAAAAATGACAACCCAAAAAAATAGAAATTTATTTTTTGGTATCTGAGGGCCCTTCCCACCGCCCAAAACCCCCCAGTAAGACGTATTTACAGATTGCCACAATATGGGACTCAAATGAAAGGTATTTGGGAGTTAAATACGAATATGGTATTAAAAATTGGGTCCAAGTTCTTAGGAGGCTATACCAGGCTCTAACACGCCCTAAAAGTAGCACCCAAAATCGAAAGTGGACCGATCAGGGCAAAATGAGATTCAAATGAAAGGTATTTGGGTGTAGAGTATGACAAAACATTGGATCCAAGTATCAAGGCAGCCGTCCAAAAGGTATTCTGAAGTAGAATAAGAATATGACGTGCAAAATTAAATCCGATTATTTAAGGCACCGCCTCAAGCCCAAAACCGCACCAAAAGTACCTCCCAAATTCAAAAGTGGGTCACGTCCTGCCGTTCAGCAGGACATGCAGATTGCCACAATAAAGGACTCAAATCACATAGTCTTTTTATACCCACCACCGAAGGATGGGGGTATATTCATTTTGTCATTCCGTTTGCAACACATCGAAATATACATTTCCGATCCTATAAAGTATATATATTTTTGATCAGCGTAAAAATCTAAGACGATCTAGACATGTCCGTCCGTCTGTCCGTCTGTCTGTTGAAATCACGCTACAGTCTTTAAAAATAGAGATATTGAGCTGAAATTTTGCACAGATTCTTTTTTTTCCATAAGCAGGTTAAGTTTGAAGATGGGCTATATCGGACTATATCTTGATATAGCCCCCATATAGACCGATCCGCCGATTTAGGGTCTTAGGCCCATAAAAGCCACATTTATTATCCGATTTTGCTGAAATTTGGGACAGTGAGTTGTGCTAGACCCATAGACATCCTTTGTCAATTTGGCTCAGATCGGTTCAGATTTGGATATAGCTGCCATATAGACCGATCTTCAGATTTAGGGTCTTAGGCCCATAAAAGCCACATTTTATATCCGATTTGGATGAAATTTGGGACAGTGAGTTGTGCTAGACCCATAGACATCCTTCGTCAATTTGGCTCAGATCGGTCTAGATGTGGATATAGCTGCCATATAGACCGATCCTCCGATTTAGGGTCTAAGGCCCAAAAAAGACACATTTATTATCCCATTTCGCTGAAACCTGGGACAGTGAGTTGTGCTAGGCCCTTCGACATATTTCTTCAATTTGGTTCAGATCGGTTCAGATTTGGATATAGCTGCCATATAGAACGATTTCTTGATTTATGGTTTTGGGCCCATAAAATGCTCATTTATGGTCCGATGTCGCCGAAATTTGGGACAGTGAGTTAAGTTAAGCCCCTTGATATACTTCTGCAATATCGCACAGATCGGTCCAGATTTTGATATAGCTGCCATATAGACCGATATCTAGGTTTTAGGTTTTGGGGCCATAAAAGACGCATTTATTGTCCGATGTCGCTGAAATTTGGGACAGTGCTTTGTGTTAGGCTCTTCGACATTTTTATGCAACTTGGCCCAAATCGGTCCAGATTTGGATATAGCTGCCATGTAGACCGATATCTCGTTTTAAAGTCTTGGCCCCATAAAAGGCGCATTTATAATCCGATTTCACTGAAATTTGGCACAGTGACTTATATTAGGCTTTTCGACATCCATGTCGTTTATAGTTGAGATCGGTTTATTTTTAGATATAGCTAGTGTACTTATAAGTATTTGGTCCAAATCGGAACATATTTGGATACAACTGATATGGGACATAAGGTACGAAATTTTCAGCGAATTTTGATGAAAGGTGGCTTACACATATACCCGAGGTGGTGGGTATCCAAAGTTCGGCCCGGCCGAACTTAACGCCTTTTTACTTGTTTGTCTTAGAATCGGAATGACCGTCCCTCTCCTCCCAATAAAAAGAACACCAAAGTGTCATGCAGGACGACCAAGAACGTATTGTACTCAAATGAAAGGAAGTGTCAGAGGGCAATCCATCCTAGCCAAAAAAATAGATTTTAAAATAATATATGAAGCTCGATCACGATAGAATAGGACAACAATAAAAGGCCTTTGGTAGTAGAGTAAACTGTTTGCCCTCACATTGGGATAGACACAGGAGGACCCGCCAATCTTTAAAAATGTGGTATCCCAAATGGTAGCTTTGATGGATAGCCAATACAGAAAAATTAGTAAGTGTAGATCTGCAAGAGAAGCGTAGCCCCGAATCTCTTAAATCTCACTATGGGGCTAAAAAAATCGTGCTCTGGCACGATGCTGATATATTTCAGGGTCCGCCCCCTAATTATCTCTCCTCAAACCTGCCATGCCATGTCTACTATGGCAATGAGCCCCTTATTACCATTTAGCTACTCCAATCCACCTCAGAATGGACATATTTGTGGATTATGGCAAAAAGGGGCTCAAATCTGATATCTGGTATATGGCCAGTCTTGTTGGACACCAATTGCGGTTTCTAGGGGCTCGACATGTCAAAAAGGGTGAACGGTTTATATGAAAGCTATATCAGGTTATACACCGATGTGGACCATACTTTTTATAGTCATTGGAAGTCGTAACGGAATGTCATCTGCAAAGTTTCGACTCAATCGGATAATAATTGTAGCTCCTTGGGAGTCAAGCAGTCAAGCCGAAGGATTATTTTAAGTGGGAGTTATTTCGAAATTTAAAAAGTTATGGCCCATTTACAATCCCAAACGAACTACATCCACAAGAAGTATCATCGACCGCTATCGTGACTTCCACAGTTGGAGGGACATGGCTAGATCGACTCAGAATGTTGAGATGATGAAGAATATTTATACCTTAGAGGGTGCGAGGTCAATATTTCGTGGTGCTACAAATGGAATGACTAGATAACCATACTACCCATCATGGTGGGTAAAATTAATTTCATAAAGTTCCTTGAAAAGAAGCCATTTGACGAGATAATTGAAAATTAAATAGAATTTCATATCAATAGGTCTTGCAAATAGCCAACCTAAGATATACTCAAATAACAATAAACGTAATAGGAATATACTAACAACTAAAATGTCCTTTGGCAATATTTCAATAAATTACCTTGAAGCCATGGTAACAGTTGTTATTAAATTTATGCAAAATTATAAGGGTCACTTGTAACATGGCTACTTAATATGACAAAATCTCAATTAACCATAAATTCTCGTAATTGAAAAAGAATACACATATGTATAAATTGGGACTTAAGTATGAATACATAAAAGGTCCTTTTCCAAAAAAGGACAAGCCTTAATCGAAAACAAAAAAAAAAAAAAACAGGTTGCATTAATTGTTTCGGACATAGAAATATCGTTGAATTCATTGTGGCCCTTCTTCGCCTTAAAATGTGAATACGAATGAGATATACATAAGTTTATGGTCAATACCATAAACTTTTCTTTAATTACTATAGATATGTTACACATAAACGAGTGCCTTAAGCAGAAGCCAATAATCATTTTGTATTTCTTGGAGGACCCAAATGAAAAGGATAATTAATGCGGAATATTCTTACTCATATGAAGTAGGGTAAAGTGTTGTTTAAGAGGACATGCGGATGTTCTTCGGAAATCATTAGCAAGTTTGGAATGTGTGTCTTTTTGGCGAAATGTAATAATTGTGCAAAAAACAAGAGAAAACAAGTAAGAGTGTGCTAAGTTCGGCCGGGCCGAATATTATATACCCTCCACCATGGATCGCATTTGTCAAGTTCTATGCGCGGTATCTCTTATTAGGCAAACAAAGAAAATTGAATAAGATCTGTTATGATATTCGAGCTTTATCAAGTTATTGTCCGATTCGGACCACAAATGAATGTTGAACATTGTAGGTGTCATTGTGTAATATTTCAGTTCATTCGGATCAGTATTATGCCTTGTACGGGCTCAAGAAGCAAAATCGGTAGATAGGTTTATATGGGAACTGTATCAGGCCACTGATCGATTTAAACCATATAAGACACGTATGTTGAAGGTTATGAGAGAAGGCGTTGTACAAAATTTCTGCCAAATCGGATCAGCCAAAACGTCCTCTAAAGGCTCAAGAAGTCAAGATCCAAGATCGGTTTATATGGCAGCTATACCAGATTGGAAACCGATTTGAGTCATACTTAACACAGTTGTTGGAAGTGATACCAAAACATTACGTGCAAAATTTCAGACAAATCGGACGAGAATTGCGCCCTCTAGAGGCTCAAGAAGTCAAGACCAAAGATCGGTCTATATGTCAGCTATATCAAAACATGGACCGATATGGCCCATTTACAATCCCAACTGACCTACACTAATAAGAAGTATTTCTGCAAAATTTCAAACGCCTAGCTTTACCCTTTCGAAAGTAGGCGTGTTTTTGACACACAGACGAACGGGCGGACGGACGGATAGACTAGGTCGTATTTGTTATGGCTGTTAAAAGTCAGAAAAAGAAAACCATCTTCAGAATTGCAGGCAAATAAAGTAATAATTGCGCCCTCTAGAGGCTCAGAAATTGGAAAATTGGAAAATGGGTTAATAAGGCAGCTAAATCAGGTAATGACCCGATGTAGATGATACTTGGCACAGTTGTTGGAAATCATTCCAAAACGACATGTGCAAAATTTCAGCCAAATTGGATAAGATTTACGTCCTATAGATGCTCAAGAAGTCAAGACTCAAGATCGGTCTATATGGCAGCTATATCAATACATGAACCGATATGGCCTATATACAATGCCAACTGACCTACATTAATAAGAAGTATTTTTGTAAAATTTCAAGAGCCTAGCTTTACTCCTTCGCAAGTAAGCGTGATGAACAAACGGAACGAACGGAAGTCGACTATATCGACTTAAAATGTCATGACATATACCTTATAAGTCTTAGACGACTTTTTCGTCGGAATGTCGAAATTGGTATAGCCCCGTCCTTGAGCTTAAAACTAGAATCGGACTGCACTCATTGACATGTGAGAAGTTTGCTCTTATTCCTTTGTGGAATGTTCATGGGCAAAATTTGTAAATTTTGCATCGTCCGAATGACGAAATTGGTATAGCCCCGTCCTTGAGCTTAAAACTAGATTCAGACTGCACTCATTGATATATGAGAAGCTTGCTCCTATTCCTTAGTGGAATGTTCATGGGCAAAATTTGTAAATTTTGTATCCTATGGATTGTTTATATGCACTGTTTATATCCACTACCATCAGATGGAGAAATAACAAGCAAAAAGGCGTTAAGTTCGGCCGGGCCGAACTTTGGATCCCCACCACCTCGGGTATATATGTAAACCACCTTTCATCAAATTTCGGTGAAAATTTCATACCTTATACTCATATACCTCATACAGATCTGAACTATATACGAAACGATGTCCAAAAGCCGAACATAAGTCACTGTGTTAAATTGTAGTGAAATCTTTATAAATGCGCCTTTTATGGGGCCAAGGCTTTAAATCGAGATATCGGTCTACATGGCAGCTATATCCAAATCTGGACCGATTTGGGCCAAGTTGCATAAACATGTCGAAAAGCCTAACACAAAGCACAGTCCCAAATTTCGGCGAAAGCGGACAATAAATGCCTCTTTTATGGGCCCTAAACCTTAAATCGAGAGATCGGTCTATATGGCAGCTATATCCAAATCTGGACCGATCTGGGCAAAATTGAAGAAGGACGTCGAAGAGCCTAACCAAACTCACTGTGTCAAATTTCAGCGACATCGGACAATAAATGCGTCTTTTATCGCCCCAAAACCTAAAACCTAGATATCGGTCTATATGGCAGCTATATCCAAATCAGGACCGATCTGTGCGATATTGCAGAAGTATATCAAGGGGCTTAACTTAACTCACTGTTCAAAATTTCGGCGTCATCAGACAATAAATGAGCATTTTATGGGCCCAAAACCATAAATCAAGAAATCGGTCTATATGGCAGCTATACCTAAATCTGAACCGATCTGGACCAAATTGAAGAAATATGTCAAAGGGCCTAACACAACTCACTGTCCCAAATTTCAGCAAAAGCGGATATAAAATGTGGCTTTTATAGCCCTTACACCATAAATCGGAGGATCGATCTATATGGCAGCTATATCCAAATCTGGACCGATTTGAGCCAAATTAACGAAGGATGTCGATGGGCCTTACACAATTCACTGTCCCGAATTTCATCAAAATCGGATAATAAATGTGGTTTTTATGGGCCTAAGACCCTAAATCGGCGGATCGGTCTATATGGGGGCTATATCAAGATATAGCCCGATATAGCCCATCTTCGAACTTAACCTGCTTATGGACAAAAAAAGAATCTGTGCAAAATTTCAGCTCAATATCTCTATTTTAAAAGACTGTTCAACAGACAGACGGACAGACGGACGGACATGTCTAGATCGTCTTAGATTTTTACGCTGATCAAGAATATATATACTTTATAGGGTCGGAAATGGATATTTCGATGTGTTGCAAACGGAATGACAAAATGATTATACCCCCGTCCTTCGGTGGTGGGTATAAAAATTGTATGTGCAGACTCATCTAAACAAAGGATTAAAGTTAGGACAGGGAATAACAACTTTTCGAGTCACCCTAATAAACCTTCAGGCGTTGAAAAATAATGAAAATGATTGGATTTGTCAGTGCAACGCCATATTTCCATTACCGTCACATTCACATTGAGGTACAAATGAATATAAATTTTTTTGTTAATGATTTAAATTAGGTTGTGCCTTATCTGCAGTAGCCGTACATAAGGCTAAAGACCACAGGCATTCACAAACACAAAAAAAAAAACATTTTCTCCCAGCTCCCCTCCCAACGAAAACAAATCCCCTCCACTATGCTGTAATCACAGCAAAAACCATATCTACTTCAACATACATGGATGGACTCGTATCAGAGCCCACATTCATTTGCCAAGTATAAAATTTATAACAAAATTTGAATTGCAAATTTTTTTGCTGTCTTCTGGTCTTCTGGTTGGGAAACAAAAAGCAAAAAAGAAACATTACAACAAACCAGCTTGTATGGCGGTATGTTTGCTAAGGGAGACTTGCAAAGTAGTCTGCCATTATCATATATATTAGTGTACATCGACATCGACGCTGCTGACGACTCACTTCCGAGGATGGCCCATTAGCAGCAATCAGCCGAAAATGGAAATTGCCTCAATTCAAGAGGCAATTATAAAAAAAGGGTCATAAATAACTACAAAACACACAAGAAATTATGCAAGCCAAAAATGGAATAGAACACCCATGGAACTTAAAAGAAATGAAAACGGTTCAAATCTCAATCAGCACATAGGCCTAAATGCAGGTTGGTAACTGAGCAACGCCTTTGCTTCGATACTAAGGCAAAGGCAGAGCTTGCTAGGCTCCTCCAAAGGGTGTTGGTAAACATTGCCAATCCCTTGAAAAAAGCATAGAGAGCCATAAGTGCCTGTTTTCCATGCTAAGTTGGTAGCTGGCTTTCACATATACTCTGTTGTGAATTTGCAGATAGACGCCCTTTCCTTTTCCTAGCCTAACGGTAATTTACCATATATGTAATCTTTTTGTATAATTTGTAGCTTATTTAGTCAATATTAACATATTTACCTCATACTCTTGCGTACATCCTGTGGTTGTGGTGCTCTGGGTCTGTGCTTGCAGACCACCACAATGCCAGCCACAATAATCGATGTCACTATGACAGCTCCAATGGCCACCACGGCAGCCAATAGCAGCAGTGTTGATTGTTTTTCGGGACCACCACCCATGCTGGCGCCAGCTCCACTAATAGCTACACCAACATTACTGCTCACATGATGGGTGGTCTCGGCGGGCGTTGGATCCTCCGAGAGTATGGACTCATCTAAAAGTAGGCGGAGAAATAAACAAAAAAGTCAGATATATGATTTTATTAAAGGGTAAATGAAAAAAGTAAATAATTACCAAAGCGTGATTGAAAAATTAAATATAAATCATGGCAATTAAGCGGGTGATGTATGAGTGATTATATTGTGAATGAAAATCATACGCCCCCGGGGACGATAAATTATAATAAGCACGTGTGTGTCACCCATGTAAACTCATGTAAATAAATCATGGACTTAAATATTCAAAGAAAATTTTAAACATGGTCATATTTATAGACAAATTTTTAAATTGTAAACCAACATATGCAATAGATAGTATGGAATAAAATATAATATAAAATAAAATAAAAAAAGTAAGAACTCGCTAAGTTCGTCCGATTCGGACCATAAATGAATTGAATGCTAAACATTGCAGAAGTCATTGTGTAATATTTCACTCAATTCAGATAAGAATTGCACATTAAAGGAGCTCAAGAAGCAGAATAGGAAGATCGGTTTATATGGGAGCTGTGTCAAGCTATAGATCAACTCAGACCATATTAGACACATATGTTGAAGGTCATGAGAGAAGGCGTTGTACAAAATTTCGTCCAAATCGTATGAGAATTGCGCCCTCTAGAGGCTCAAGAAGTCAAGATCCCAGATATGTTTATAAGGCAGCAATATCAGGTTATGTACTGATTTGCGCCATACTTGCCGCAGTTGTTAAAAGTCATTTCAAAACACCTCATGCAAAATTTCAGCCAAATCGGATAAGAATTGCGCCCTCTATAGGTTCAAGAAGTCAAACCGATTTGAGTCATACTTAACACAGTTAATGAAAGTGATACCAAAACACTACTTGCAAAATTTTGAATATAATCGGGCGAGAATTGCGCCCTCTAGAGGTTCAAGAGGTCAATATCCCAGATCGGTTTATATGGCAGCTGTATCAGGTTATGTACTGATTTGTGCCATACTTGGCACAAAAACACCTCATGCAAAATTTCAGCCAAATCGAATAAGAATTGCGCCCTCTATAGGCTCAAGAAGTCAAAATCCAAGATCGGTTTATATGACAGCTATACCAGATTATGGACCGATTTGAATCATACCAAGCACAGTTAATGGAAGTGCTACCAAAACACTACGTGCGAAATTTCAGTCAAATCGGACGATAATTGCGCCCTCTAGAGGTTCAAGAGGTCAATATCCCAGATCGGTTTACATGGCAGCTATATCAGGTTATTTACTGATTTGTGCCATACTTAGCGCAGTTGTTGAAAGTCATTTCAAAACACCACGTTCAAAATTTCAGCCAAATCGGATAAGAATTGTGCCCTCTATAGGCTCAAGAAGTCAAAATCCAAGATCGGTTTATATGACAGCTATACCATATTATGAACCGATTTGAGTCATACTTAACACAGTTAATGGAAATGCTACCAAAACACTACGTGCAAAATTTCATTTAAATCGGACGAGAATTGCGTCCTTTAGAGGCTCCAGAAATCAAGACCGAAGATCGGTTTATATGACAGCTGTATCAAAACATAAACCAATTTGAGCCATACTTAGCGCAGTTGTTGGATGTGATACCAAAACACCACGTGCAAAATTTCAGTCTAATCGGACGAGAATTGCGCCCTCTAGAGGCTCAAGAAGCCAAGATCCCAGATCAGTTTATATGGCAGCTAGAAATCATAACAAAACACCTCATGCAAAATTTCGGACGAATTGGATGAGAATTGCGCGCTCTATTGGCTCTGGAAGTCAAGATCCAAGATCGGTTTATATGACAGCTATACCAGATTATGAACCGGTTTGAGTCATACTTAGCAATGTTGTTGGAAGTGCTACCAAAACACTACGTGCAAAATTTCATTTAAATCGGACAACAATTGCGACCTCTAGAGGGTGAAGATGTCAAGACCCAAGACCAGTTTATATGGCAGCTATATCAGGTTATATACCGATTTGAACCATACTTCGCACAGTTGTTGAAGTCATAACAAAACACCTCATGCAAAATTTCGGCCGAATTGGATGAGAATTGCGCGCTCTATTGGCTCTAGAAGTCAAGATCCAAGATCGGTTTATATGACAGCTATACCAGATTATGAACCGATTTGAGTCATACTTAGCAATGTTGTTGGAAGTGATATCAAAACACTATGTGCGAAATTTCAGTCAAATCGGACGACAATTGCGCCCTCTAGAGGCTGAAGATATGAAGACCCAAGACTGGTTTATATGGGAGCTGTATCAAAAGATGGACCAATTTGGCCCATTTACAATCACCACCGACCTACACCAATAAGAAGTATTTGTGCAAAATTTCAAGCGGCTGGCTTTACTCCTTTGAAGGTTAGTGTGCTTTCGATAGACAGACGGACGGACGGACAGATGGACGGACGGACATGGCTAGATCGACTTAAAATCTCATGACGATCAAGAACATATGCACTTTATGAGGTCTCAGACGCATATTTCGAGGTGTTACAAACAGAATGACGAAATTTATATACCCCCATCCTATGGTGGAGAGTGTAAAAACACAACAACTACCGAAAGCTTTACCAAATCATTTCTAAATACAGAGTTGCCATCTATTTTCAATGTTTTTTTTTTGGTGTTTTCATATGTGCAAATGGAATGATAAAATTAATACAGCTCCTTTCTTCGTTGGTGCGTATAACAAATATGTTAGGGATCAATATTTCGAAATGATATTTACTTTACTGCCTTTTGGCTTATGAATATACCCTATTTTTATACCCTACACCACCACTGTGGTACAGGGTATTATAACTTAGTGCATTTGCTTGTAACACCCAAAAGGAGAAGAGATAGACCTATTGATAAGTATACCGATTCTCTCCGTCAGTCTGTCTATCCGTCGGTCTGTCCGTCTGTCTGTCTGTCCGTCTGTCTGTCTGTCCGTCTGTCTGTCCATGTTAGTTTCTGTACAAACTACAGGTCGCAATTTTCATCCGATCGTCTTCATATTTGGTACAGGCATGTTTTCAGGCCTAGAGGTCGTCCGATCGTCTTCATATTTGGGACAGGCATTTTTTCAGGCCTAGAGACAAAGCCTATTGAAATTAGAAAAAATCGGATCAGATTTGGATATAGCTCCCCTATATATGTTCGTCCGATTTGCAGTAATACTGCCATAAAATTGTCATTTGTTAACCGATTCTCTCGAAATTTGGCAGGAAGGACTTTCATATGACTCTCGACATTATTAGTGAATTTCTAAGAAATCGGTTCAGATTTAGATATAACTCTCATATATACATATAGCCTGATTTTCACTCATATAGCCATTGCAAGCGCATTTATTGACTAATTTTCCCAAAAATTGTGTACAACACTTTCATCGAGGACTACCACAATATCTGAGAAGTTTGTTTGAAATCGGTTCAGATTTGGATATAGCTCCCATATATATGTTTGTCCGATTTGCAGTAATACTGCAATAAAATTGTCATTTGTTAACCGATTCTCTCGAAATTTGGTAGGAAGGATTTTCTTATGACTCTCGACATTACTGGTGAATTTCCTAGAAATCGTTTCAGATTTAGATATAACTCTCATATATATATCGCCCGATTTTCACTCCTAGAGCCATTTCAAGCGCATTTATCAACCAATCTTTCTAAAACTTTGTACAACGCCTTGCACGACGACTACCACATTATCGGAGAAGTTTCCTCGAAATCGGTTCAGAAATAGATATAGCTCCTATATACATGTTCGTCATTTGTTATTTGTCAACCGTAGTTATTACAGTTTGAACATGTTTGCTCGTTTTATAATAAAATATTTTATTTTTTTTTTTTTAGAAAATAAACATATTTGGTGTATTTGTTCTCATTTTCAAACTTTCTTTGCCATTGATTTATATTCTCCATTGAAAGGACTTTTTTAAAAAATATATTTCTATAATGCAATAATTCGTTGTCTATAAGCCATAATCATGGCCCCTTAAGAGCATCATTTGTCAGGTGGATGGCCTACTTATGTCACATTATTTGGTATTAACAACATATGGCGTAAATCTATGACGCTGTTTGTATTCACGTCTAATGCTACTTCCGCTGGCAGGCACTTTAATCATGCCACTCCGAATTAGATCCTCTCAAACGCCCCTCAACAAGGAAAACAGGATGATGTAAAATGCCAACGCCAACGCCAAACAAACAATGGCGTAAAAACACAAGCAATTCATCGTACAAAAGACATAATTCATAGGACAAGGAAGTAATATCAAACAATTTACGCTTCAATGGAAATACAAGACAACAGTGGGGTGGTTAGGGGGTGGATGGGTATTCCAGGAGCCGTAGAACCAAAAGCCATAAAAACAAATCCACAAAGCCTCTCTTAACCATGTAGGCAAGCGGAAGAAAAGGAACTTGCAGCAAGAAAACAAAAAAAAAAATGATAAGTAGCTAAGTATGAGTTAAATAGGACTCCATGGCAAACAGGACTCTTTGCAGTAGAATGATGTATGAGTGTTTCTGTGTTCTTTTTTGTTTTGTTGCTCGGAACAAATGAAATGAAATAAAATATAATATGAATTATTTGCCGGAAATTTGCCCTTGGCGTTACATGTGAAGGTAGGCATAGCAAACATTGTCCACACAAACACACAGTCAGCCAAACAGGCAAACAGTCTCACAACTCACACTTTTGGCCTTCCGGAGGAAGGGAGCTAAAGCGAAAAATCTCTTCACCTGCGGCATTTGCTGATGTTTTGTGTAGAAAATTTATTACATTTCTGTAGTGGGTTATGTGTACGCTACAAAGGTGATGGTCGTAGATCAAAGCAGATCCAAATTTCACGGAGGTGTGGCGGCAGTAGGCATAATGTTAAATATATGGCTCGACTTTTTTGCTTATTCCTTTCTGATAATGAAATTATGTTCATGCCAGCACTCTTCGGTTGGCCTTAATATCCAGAGAAAAAAGAAACAACATACAAGTAACATAGACGGTACTTATATTTGCCTTAAGGCATATACACACCAGCAGTGCTTACCCATACTACTAGACCGACTTTCATGTTCTTATTATCGCATCTCTGCAGTGTTTGTTTTATTTTTCCTTTTCTAATGCATCTTACAACTTCCGTTGACTTCTTCACTTATTTGCTACGGAAGCTTTATAAATTAAATGTTGTTGGTGGGGTGAACCTTATGCAGGTATATGAGTGCCCGGAAAGAGAGAGAGATACGAGTTGTTGAGAAGTTTAACTGTTTTTTGGTAACATTTTAAAGGTTTCAGAAATGGGGAAAATACATCCTGCTTTATAGTTAGAATTGAAGCAGGAACGTTTAAAGTTGTAGACAATTGCAAGGGAAGGTTTGAAACTAATGAGGAAATGAAACCGAAAGCCATGGAAAAAATTCTCATATACTACAAACAGACAGACGGACAAATAGTTGGAAGAACAGGCGGGCAGACAGATAACGGACGAACGGATAGGCAGACAGACAGAGAGACGGACAGAGTGACGTACAGACAGACGGACAGACAGACAGACAGACAGACAGACGGACAGACGGACAGACGGACAGACGGACAGACAGACAGACGGACAGACAGACGGACAGACGGACAGACAGACAGACAGACAGACAGACAGACAGACAGACAGACAGACAGACAGACAGACAGACAGACAGACAGACAGACAGACAGACAGACAGACAGACAGACAGACAGACAGACAGACAGACAGACAGACAGACAGACAGACAGACAGACAGACGGACAGACAGACGGACAGACAGACGGACAGACAGACGGACAGACAGACGGACAGACAGACGGACAGACAGACGGACAGACAGACGGACAGACAGACGGACAGACAGACGGACAGACAGACGGACAGACAGACGGACAGACAGACGGACAAGCAGACGGACAGACAGACGGACAAGCAGACGGACAGACAGACGGACAGACAGACGGACAGACAGACGGACAGACAGACAGACGGACAGACAGACGGACAGACAGACGGACAGACAGACGGACAGACAGATTGACAGACAGACGGACAGACGGACAGACAGACGGACAGACAGACAGACAGACAGACAGACGGACAGACAGACGGACAGACAGACGGACAGACAGACGGACAGACAGACGGACAGACGGACAGACGGACAGACGGACAGACGGACAGACAGACGGACAGACAGACGGACAGACAGACGGACAGACAGACAGACGGACAGACAGACGGACGGACAGACAGACAGACGGACAGACTGACGGACAGACAGACGGACAGACAGACGGACAGATAGACGGACAGACAGACGGACAGACAGACGGACAGACGGACAGACAGACGGACAGACAGACGGACAGACAGACGGACAGACAGACGGACAGACAGACGGACAGACAGACGGACAGACAGACAGACGGACAGACAGACGGACAGACAGACGGACAGACACATGGAGAGACAGA
The DNA here is from genome assembly GCF_963082655.1 of Stomoxys calcitrans. Taxonomy (NCBI): domain Eukaryota; kingdom Metazoa; phylum Arthropoda; class Insecta; order Diptera; family Muscidae; genus Stomoxys; species Stomoxys calcitrans. Next base: position 22,484,845 of record NC_081553.1, read on the forward strand.
CGAACAGACAGGCGGAGAGACAGACGGAGAGACAGACGGAGAGACAGAAAGACGGACAAACAGACGGACAGACAGATGGACAGACAGACGAACAGACAGACGGAAAAACAGGCGGAGAGACAGACGGAGAGACAGACGGAGAGACAGACGGAGAGACAGACGGAGGGACAGACAGGCGGACAGACAGACGGACAGACAGTCGGACAGATAGTCGGACAGATAGTCGTACATACAGACAAGTAACGAGACAAACAGGCAGCGAGATAGTCAGAGGGACCGGCGTATAGACAGATTGATAGATATGCATGTAGACAGACAGACGGACAGCCAAACGGGCATGATTAAATCCAGAAATCATTAATCATATATTGGTTGCCCAAAAAGTAATTGCGGGTTTTTTAAAAGAAAGTAAATGCATTTTTAATAAAACTTAGAATGAACTTTAATCAAATATACTTTTTTTTATTCTTTTTTTTCTAAAGCAAGCTAAAAGTAACAGCTCATAACTGACAGAAGAAAGAATGCAATTACAGAGTCACAAGCTGTGAAAAAATTTGTCAACGCCGACTATATGAAAAATCCGCAATTACTTTTTGGGCAACCCAATACCAAATAGTGGAAGAGGTTATCATGTCCGCGTATGACGCCGAACTCCTGGGTTCCATCCCCGGAGTGACCATCAGAAAAATTTGCAGCTGTGGTTTTCCCTTTACTAATGCTGGCTCCATTTTTGAGGTATCCTGGCATCTTAAAACCACAGCTGAAAAATCAGAAAATTTTTCAGCTATGCTTACCCCTTACCAATGCTGGCTACATGTTTGAGTTATACTGCCATGCTAAAACCATAGCTGAAAATCAGAAAATTTTTCAGCTGTGGTTATCCCCTTACTAATGCTGTCTGTTAGGGCGAAGATCTTTAAATTTTACAATCTTTGTTTGTTTTGCTTTCGAAACGAGCTCAATGGATCGGAGATGCAAATGGTAAAGGAAAGCCAAAGATAGCAACACACACCAACCACTATGGGACGCCAAGAAACTTTATAGCGCCGTAGGTCGTTGGGGATTGCAAATGGGCCATATCGGTTCAAATTTAGATATAACTCCCATATAAACAAATTTCCAGATATGACTTCTTCAGCCCCTGAAAACCGCAATTTTCATCCGATTTGGTTGAAATTTTGCATGTAGTGTTCTGTTTTGATTTTCAATTATCGGCCTATAATCTGATATAGTTCCATATAAACCGATCTCCCGATTTGACTTCTTGAGCCCATACAAGACAAAATTTTTGGCAGATTTGTCTGAAATTTTGCATGCGGTGTTCTTTTATGACTTGCAACATTTTGCCAAGTTCGGTCCAAATCGGTCTAAAACCTAATACAGCTCCCATATAAACCGATCTCCCGATTTGACTTCTTGAGCCCCTGGAAGCCGCATTTTTTGTCCGATTTGGCTGAAATTTTGCACATAGTGTTTTGTTATGACTTTCAACATCTGCACCAAGTACGATCCAAATCGGTCTATAATTTGATATATGCCCATCAACTAAATTGATTTTGTATACATTTTTAGCATAATCCGTGGTGGTGGGCTGCCAAGATTCGGCCCGGCCGAACTTAACACTCTTTTACTTGCTTTCAATTAAATTCAAGAATTTTTGCATATCTAATCATTATTGCAGAGAAAAGGCATGTGTCCTCCTGCACATTCAAAATTCAATCCCACACGCGTATAGATACAATATATTTTTGGTTTCCAAAAGGGAGACGCTACTAAATTAAATGTAATTGGTCTGGTCCTTTTTGCTATTTTTAGCTTCATAGATAAAACAGAGGTCTTTTGTTAAACTTCCCTTTAGGCTTAAGGAAAACGAGGCTAATTTCGGATAACCTTTCTTTCTTGTTGTGTAACTTACCTTAATCAAATATTTCCCTCTGACATATTTTCCTTAGATTGTGCAAGGAACAATCTTCACTTAATTTGGGGCTAAGCCCCGACCATGGCTAATAAATTTATGAAGTTCCTAAGCCAAGCAAGGTTATTTGAGTGTGTATTAGTATGGAAATGTCTATGTTATACACATTATACTTGGTTGGGCACACGCACACACTGGGAGAACATGTGGGCAAGAAAAAAAGCAAGAAAATCCTTTTCATAAAAGGCAGGAAATGGCAAACCATGTTTTAATGCAGGAGGTTGCGCATGTGAAAAATTTTTCGGTTTTAAGATATAAACCCTAACTGTTTTTGTGACATCAATGGGGATCATTAACTATTTGAGGACCAATACACTGATTTTATATTTGGACACGTAGCGGATGGATAGGGTTCTTAGAGTCTGCATAAGCCATATGCTAAGAAGCAGGTATATAATTGTTGAATCTCATGCGATAAGGCCAAGCGACATAAGAATAAGGGAGAGAGTGGCAAGAGACGTGACCTTCTTAAGAGGCATTACAACCACTTCTGTGACCTACTGCCAAAAAAAACGTTTTTTTTAACTGTATTTTTTAACGGGTCAGATCAGTCTATGTTTGGATATAGCTGTTGTATTAGCCGATCTCCAGATTTAAGGTATTAGGCCCATAAAAGATGAATTTATTATCTGATTTCGCTGAAATTTTGCACGATAATCAATGCTAGGCTATTCGACATCCATGCCTTACATGTATCAAATCAGTCTTTATTTGGATTTAGCTGTCATATAGACCGATCTTCTAATTTAAGGTCTTTAGCCCATAAAAAGCGCATTTATTATTTGATATCGCTAATTTAACACAATGTGTTGCGTAAGACTCTTAGACCTTCGGGTCGAGTATAGTCAAGATCGGTCTATATTTGAATATGACTGCCATAAAGACCAACCTCTCGATATAAGGTCTTGGGCACATAAAGGGCGCATTTATTGTCAGTGAGTTGTGTTAGGCCCTTCGACATCCTTCTTCAATTTGGAGCAGACCGGTTCGGATTTGGATATAGCGCATTTATTGTCCGATTTCGGCGAGATTTGGGACAGTATGCTGAGTTAGGATCTTCGACAACTTTTTGCAATTTGGTCCCGATGGGTCCAGATTTAGATATAGCTGCCATATTGACCGACCTCTCGATTTATGGTTTTGGGCTCATAAAGGGCGCATTTATTGCCCAATGTTGACGAAATTTGGGACAGTGAAATAAGTTAGGTCCCTCGATATCTTTGTACAATATGGACCAGATCGGTCCTGATTTGAATATAGCGGCGATTGAGACCGATCTCTCGATTTAAGGTCTTGGGGCCATAACAGGCGCATTTATTATCCGATTTTGCTAAAATTTAAGACAGTTAGTTGACTTAGGCCATTCGACATCTTTCTTCAATTTGGTCCAGATCGGTTTAGATTTGGACATAGCTGCCATATAGACCGATTTCTCGATATAAGGTTTTGGGCCCATAAAAGGCGCATTTATTGTGCGACTTCGCCGAAATTTGGGACAATGAGTTGCGTTAGGCTCTTCAACAACTTTGTTCTATATAGCACAGATCGGTTCAGATTTGGATATAGCTGCCATGTAGACCGATTTCTCGATTTAAGGTCTTAGGTCCACAAAATGCGCATTAAATGTCCGATTTTGCTGAAATTAAGGACAGTGTGTTGGCTTTAGGCCCTTCGATATCCCTCTTCAATTTGGCCCAGATCGGTCCAGATTTGGATATAGCTGCCGTATAAACCGATCTCTCGATATAAGGTCTTGGGCCCATAAAAGGTCCATTTATTGTCCGATTTCGGCGAAATTTGGGACAGTGAGTTGCGTTAGGCTCTTTGACAACTTTCTGGAATTTGGTCCAGATTTGGATATAGCTGCGATATAGACCGATCTCTCGATTTAAGGTTTTGGCCCATAAAAAGCCCATTTGATATCTGATTTCGCCGTCCGTCTGTCCGTCCGTCTGTCTTTCGAAAGCACCCTAACCTTCGAAGGAGTAAAGCTTTCCGCTTGAAATTATGCACAAATACTTCTTATAAGCGTAGGTCAGTTGGGATTGCAAATGGGCCATATCGGTCCATGTTTTGATATAGCTGCCATATTAACCGATCTGGGATCGTGACTTCTTGAGCCACTAGAGGACGCAATTCTTATCCGATTATGCCAATTATGGTTCTAATCGATCCATAACCTGACATAGCTGTCATACAAACCGATCTTGGCTCTTGACATCTTTAGCCTCTAGAGGGCGCAATTCCTATCCGATTTGACTGAAATCTTGCACAACGCGTTTCGATATGACTTCCAACAACTGTGCTAATTATGCTTTAAATCGGTCCATAATCTGATAGAGCTGCCATATAAACCGATCTTGGATCTTGACTTCTTGACCCATTAGAGGTCAAAATTCTTATCCGATTTGGCTGAAGTGTTGCATGCGTTGTTGTTGCGTGTTCCAACAACTGTGTCAAATATGGTTTAAATCAACATCAGCCGCTTTCAAAATCTTCCAGTGTATCCTTTTAGATGCTCTAGCATTAATACACCAAAAGCTTCCTTTTTGCTTATCATGTTTAGCTCTAACATTGTAGCAGTTGACTGCTTAATATGTTGCCTTCTCTTGCTTAGCTGTTTTGCTGGTAAACGACTACATTTGCTGCTGCAGCTGCTTTCCTGATTTTGACCGGGGTGGTTATATATTGTTCTACTTTTTTTTTTTGTTATTTGAAAGGCAATCTAAGCTATTGTTGAATGCCCGAGGTCAAAACATGGTGAGTTTGTGTAAGAAGAACGTGTTTTTGAGGGGGAAAAAAGAACATCCCATTCACGACATGGTTATTTTCGAAATTTTCAGATACATATGCAACATAATGGACATTCCTGAATAATGCAGACAGCCACTGTCCTTTGCAACATCTTCCCATTTATATTTCCTACTGGCTTAGCAGCTTGCTGCATGGAGCACCATCAATTTGTTATGTGAAAATTAAAAATTTCAATTCACGTGTTTTTTTGGCCCCCTCTAGGCCAAGTTTGAGGGCAGTTACTATTCTGTAGGTGGATGATGGTGTGTATGTGTGTGAAGGATAAATGAAATCTAATTGCGTCCGGCTGGTTTTAAAAGCCGAGACTGTTTCTCTGCCTTCTGCTGTAGTTTTACACGCATCTCTTAGTTAAGGCACGAGAGTTATGCTCTCTCCCTATGGGTGTGTTTAAACGTGTGCTGGGGCTTTAGTAGGTGTTGTAACACTCACCATATGCTTTCATAAACCCAACCAAACTTTAATACCCACACAGCCACTGCTACCGCCATCGCGTTACATGTGGTGGAAGAACAAAAATTTCCAAAAAGCGCACGAGAGTGCGAGAGTACGCTTTTGTGTTAACTTTTGTGTGTATGTGTGCTTAGGGGAGGCTGCCTCTTATATAAACAATGACAACAACAATAACAACAGCAGCAGCAGCAGCAGCAGCTACACCAATACCAAATACTGAAAGCCATTATGTTCACAGGAACAATGGCATTACTTTGGATTTCCTGTCGCCATCGTCCTTTCCGCTTTTCTTCCTTCCTGACTTTACATGCAAGTGTACATGTGTTGTCGATTTTGTAAGAGAGCCTCTATTTGTGTGTGTGTGTATGTGTAGATGTGCGAACACACAAAGATTATGTTTTATAATAAAAACGCAAAGCTCTTTATTATTTCAACATCGTTTTAGTGATTAAAAAATTATTTCAAAAATTTTAGTTTTATTCGCACACGTGTTCACAGAATTCCTTACCTCCCTAGGCCATTCACTCTGCTTGTCAACACCTAACGAGGTTCTGTTGTTGCAAACGGGATTTAAACGTGTATCCGTACAACTCACACTTAATGGTCTTTGGGTGTTTGGGAGTTAAGCTTTGCAGCCCCAACATCATACAGGAAAAAAAATCATGATGATGATGGGCTTTTCATATCAGCCTTGTTCGTGTTATGGTGTATAAATCAGTTTTAATTTTAAATGGATGCAGGCGAGTGTTTGTAGTTGCATTTTCGTAAGTAATATGCTGAAATGTTGCCATTGTAATACAATTTAAAAATAAATCCTGAGCTTGATTGTGATTTCCGTTTGTAAATTTCAGAGATTTTATATAACCGAGCCATGGCATATAAATTTTTGCAAACACTCTCAATGTAATGTTGATGGGTATTCGCATGTTTAGTTTGTAAATACTCTTATTTCACTTAAATGTGAAAGTGTGCGTGTGTATGTGAAGTTTTGTTCATTTAATCCTGTTGAATTATATTTAAATCACATTTTATCGAATTGAGAGAACAAAACCACTCACATCCATTCTGTGTATAGTCGAAACTGGTACAGAAATACTTATGTTTAACTGGACAAAAATATACACACTAAAAATGGTCCAGTGTAAACGTAGCATAAGGATTATTTGTATACCATGTAAAGTACGAAAGTGCATCTAAAAAGGCTTAGCAACTGAAAATGCAATATGCACAAGAATAATGGACACAAATGAAAATCAGTTTTGACTGTTTATTTTTAAAAATGGCCACAAATAATCTTTTAAAAAAGAATAAAAAAATCACTTTAAGAACTGGAGATTTCTGTTTGGGTTTCTGTTATTTGTTATACCCTACACCACCACTTTGATACAGGGTATTATAACTTTGTGCATTTGTTTGCAATGCTAAAAAGGAGAACAGCTAGATTTATCGATAAGTATACCGATCGGCTAAGTATCACTTCCTGATTCGATTCAGCTATGTCCGTCTATCTGTGCATGTATTCTTAGAATCAAAGAACAGGTCGTTGTCCAATTTTCACAAAATTTAGTATAAGTCTCTTTTATGGTTCAAGAACGAACTATTGATTTTGATTTTAGTTGATTTTGAAAAAAATCGGTCAATATTTAGATATAGCTCCCATATATATCTTTCATCCGATGTGCCTTTTTATAGCTGTGGAAGTCACAATTTTGGTCCGATCCTTACAAAATGTGGCGCAAAGTGTTTATTTGACGTCCCAATATGTGTGCAAAATTTCATAAAAATCGGCTCAGATTTAGATATAGCTCCCATATATACCCTTCTTCCGTTATGCCCTTTTAAAGCTGTAGGAGCCACAATTTTGATCCGATCTTTAGCAAATTTAGCATAATATGCTTCGTGTGACGTCTTAATACAAGTGCAAAATTTCATGGAAATCGGTACAGGTTTAGTTTTAGCTCCCTCTGGAGGCCACCATAGCGCAGAGGTTTGCATGTCCGCCTATGACCATGAACGACTGGGTTTAAATCCTGTCAAGAACATTAGAAACAAGTAAGAGTGTGCTAAGTTCGGCCGGGGCGAATCTTATATACCCTCCACCGTGGATCGCATTTCTATGCGCGGTATCTATTTTTAGGCAAACAAAGAATATTGAATAAGAACTGTTATGCTATTGAGGCTATATCAAGTTATAGTCTGATTCGGACCATAAATGAATGCTGAATATTGTAGAAGACATTGTATAATATTTCAGTTCATTTGGGTAAGAATTGCGCCTTGTGGGGGCTAAAGAAGCAAAATCGGGATATCTGTTTATATGGGAGCTGTATCAAGCTATTGATCGATTCATACTATATTAGACTCGTGTGTTGAGGGTCATGAGAGAAGCCGTTAAACAAAGTTTCTGCCAAATCGGATGAGAATTGCGCCCTCTATAGGTTGAAGGAGTCAGATCCCAGATCGGTTTATATGGCAGCTATACCAGATTATGAACCGATTTGAATCATACTTACCACAGTTGTTGGAAGTGAAACCAAAACACCACGTGAAAAATGACAGCCAAATCAAATAAGAATTGCGCCCTCTAGAGGCTCAAAGGGTCAAGACCCCGATAGGTTTATATGACAGCTATATCGGGTTATGTAACGATTTGAATCGTACTAAGCACAGTTGTTGGAAGTGATACCTAAATACTACGTGCAAAATTTCAGTCAAATCGGACGAGAATTGCGCCCTCTAGAGGCTGAAGAAGTCAGGATTGGAAGTCATAACAAAACACCTCATGCAAAATTTCAGCCAAATCGGATAAGAATTGCGCCATCTAGAGACTAAAGAAGTCAAGACCCAAGATCGGTTTATATGGAAGCTATATCAGGTTATGTACCGATTTGAATCATACTATACAAAGTTGTTGGAAGTGATACCAAAAAACTACGTCCAAAATGTCAGTCCAATCGGGCGAGAATTGCGCCCTCTAGAGGCTGAAGAAGTCAAGATTGGAAGTCATAACAAAACACCTCATGCAAAATTTCAGCCAAATCGGATGAGAATTGTGCGCTCTATTGGCTCAAGAAATCGAGATCCAAGATCGGTTTATATGACAGCTATATCAGATTATGAATCGATTTGACTCATACTTAGCACAATTATTGAAAGTCATACCAAAATACTTAAAGCTAAATTTTAGCCAAATCGGATAAAAATTGCGCCCTCTAGAGGCTAAAGAAGTCAAGACCCAAGATCGGTTTATATGGCAGCTATATCAAAACATTGACCGATTTGAACCATACTTAGCGCAGTTATTGGAAGTGATACCAAAACACCATGTGCATAATTTCAGCCAAATCGGGTAAGAATTGCGCCCTGTAGAGGCTGAAGAAGTCAAGACCCAAAATCGGTTTTTATGGCAGCTATATTAAAACATGGAACGATTAGAACCATACTTAGCGCGGTTATTGGAAGTGATACCAAAACACCATGTGCGAAATTTAAGTCAAATCGGACGAGAATTGCGCCCTCTATAGGCTAAAGAACGCAGGACCCAAGATCGGTTTATATGGCAGCTATATCAAAAGATGGACCAATTTGGCCCATTTACAATCCCAACCGACTTACACTAATAAAAAGTATTTGTGTAAAATATCAAGCGGCTAGCTTTACTCATTCGAAAATTAGCGTGCTTTCGACAGACGGAGGGACGGACAGTCGGAGGACATGGCTAGATCGACTTAAAATGACATGACGATCAAGAATATATATACTTCATGGGGTCTCAGACTCATATTTCGAGGTGTTACAAACAGAATGACGAAATTAGTGTACCCCCATCCTACGGTGGAGGGTATAAAAATTCACTTTAAGATTTAAGGTTTTCTTTTTAGATTTCTGCTATCTGTATTTTTTATACCCACCACAATAGGATGGGGGTTATATTCTTTTAGTCATTCCGTTTGCAACGTATCGAAATATTAATTTCCGACCCTATAAAGTATATATATTTCGGATCGTCGTAATATTGTAAGACGATTTAACGATGTCCGTATGTCTGTCTGTCTGCCCGTCCGTCCGTTGTAATTACTCTGCAGCCTTCAAAAATTGAGGTATTGAGCTGAAATTTGGCACAGATACGTTTTTTTGGCTCACGCTGGTTGAGTTCTTGAACGGACCTATTGGGGTCATATTTGGATATAGATGCTATATAGACCGATCTGCCGATAAAGGGTCTAATGCACATAAATGCTTTATTTTCCATCCGATTTCGCTGCAATTTAAAACAGTGAGTCTTCTTAGGCCTCCCGACATCTGACCCAAATATGGTTCAGATCGAACTATATTTATATATAGCTGCCATATAGACCGATCTCCCGGTAAAGGGTCTAAAGCCCCTAAAAGCTTTATTTACTACCCGATTTCGCTGAAATTTAGGAAATTGGTTTATTTCAAGCCTGCTGATATCTGACCTAAATATGGCCCAGATCGGCCTATATTTAGATATAGCTACTATATGGATCGATCTGCCGATAAATGATTTATTTATCATCCGATTTCGCTGCAATTTGAAACAGTGAGTAGTTTAGACCTCCCGACATCTGACCCAATTATGGTTCGAATCGGACTACATTTAGATATAGCTGCCATATAGACCGATCTCCCGATAAAGGGTCTGAAGGTCATTAAACCTTTATTTATTACCCGATTTCGCTGAAATTTGCAGCAGTGGATTATTTTAAACCTCCTAACTTCGGACTTAAATATGGTACAGATCGGACTATATTTAGATATATCTACCATATAGACCGATCTCCCGATAAAGGGTCTGAAGCCCATAAAAGCTGTATTTATTACCCGATTTCTCTAAAATTTGAAACAGTTGGTAGTTCTTAGGAATCTCGACATCCGTCCCAAATATGGTTCGGATCGGATTGTATTTGGATATAGCTACCATATAGACCGATCTCCCGATAAGGGGTCTGAAGCCCATAAAAGCTTTATTTTTTATCCGATTTCGCTGAAATTTGGAATTGTGCGCAGTTTTAAGCCTCTCAGCATCCAAATATGGTACAGATTGGACTATATTTAGATATAGCTGCCATATCGACCGTTCTCCCGATAAAGGGTCTGAAGCCCAACAAAACTCTATTTATTACCCGATTTCGTTGAAATTTGAAACAGTGGGTAGTTTTAGGACTCTCGACATCCTTCATAAATGTGGTTGGGATCGGACAATATTTAGATATAGCTGCCTTATATACCGATCTCTTTATAAAGGTATGAAGCCTAAAGAGGCTTTATTTTTTATCCGATTTCGCTGAAATTTGAAACAGTAAGCAGTTTTAGGCTACCCACCATCTAACCGAAATATGGTTTAGATCAGAATATATTTAGATATAGTTGTCATATAGACCGATATGCCTATTAAGGGTCCGAAGCTCATAGAAGCTTCATTTATTGCCCGATTTTGTAGAAATTTTAAATACAAAATTCAACAGTGACATATATTTATTAGACCACTCAATGTCCGTGCCGAAATTGGTTGCATAAGTTATCCAATTTTCACCGGATTGTGACAAAAGTGGCTTTACATGTATACCTGAGGTGGTGGGTATCCAAAGTTCGGCCCGGCCGAACTTAATGCCTTCTTACTTGTTTTTTTTTTTTTTTTAATTTCACTCTCGTTTCTGGGTTTCCCTCAAAAACAAAAAAAAAAAGTAATACTTGTCGTACTTACATAACTTACCATATGGCCCCAGTTGGGCAGCCACACGAACACGTTCTATGACCACGGGTGGATCACTGCGTCCTTTGGCATTGACAGCATAAACATGGAATTGATATTCTCGACCGGGTTCCAAATTGTTTAAACGAAACTGGGGATTAGACTCTTGCATGCGGAAGATGGGTGCCGAGGTTGCCTAAAAGTATCAAAACAAAATAGAAGAAAATGTGAGTATTACAGCAAACATTATTATCTATGCATAAGAGTTTAATGCTGGCAGAAAGCGAAAACAGACATTGTTGTGTGTTAAACAAGATGGGGGTTTGACTTCCCCGAATCTGTTGTTTCTTTCCTTAAATGTTAGATATTTGACCTTAGAAAGACACCAAAGCAAAGGCGGACCATTGAAGATGTGTGTTTTGCAATGACCCGCCTTTGCTTTTGGTGGCCCGGTATTATGCCATCAAAGTTCGTTGGAGCATCAAACAAAATAAAACATTTTTATTTATAGCCCCAAAAAATTCTTTAAACAAAACCAAAAGAAAAAAAAAAAAAAACTTTCAAACGGAATTACGAAAATAAACTCCATACTCTGGTAAAGAGCTAGGGAATGAATAGAAGAGACCGTAAGCAATTGAAATTCAAAGCTGCAGTGAACAAAAGTATGTTTGAGATATTAATTCTATAGACATAAGCGTGCACCCTCTTTTCAATCTAACTTAACCTAAATCAATAGACATTGCTTACATAAAACCTAAAAGTTTTGACCCATGAACAATTTTTCCGGGAAAATTCTAGTACGGAAAATAGGGAATATTTCCCCCATATCAAAGAAAGGGGGGAAAGAATAGTATCCGCTTTAAGATAAGGGGCACACTAACTTCGTCATACCATTTGTAAAACCTAGAAATATTGACCCAAGATCTACAAATATTGGTCATGACATGTAAGTCAATCGTGCGATAACCGACCAACTGTCCGTCTAGCAAAATCCTTCGAACTTTCCAACGAGTAAATCTATCCTGTCGAACTTTTTATACCCTACACCACTACTGGAGGCCACCGTAGCGCAGAGATTAGCATGTCCGCCTATGACGCTGAACGCCTGGGTTCCAACCCTGGCGAGACCATCAGAAAAAAATGTTCACCGGTGGTTTTCCCCTCCTAATGCTGGCGACATTTGTGAGGTACTATGCCATGTAAAACTTCTCTATAAAGAGGTGTCGCACTGCGGATCGCCGTTCGGACTCTGGCTATAAAAGAGAAAGACCCAATGATAAGTTTACGGATCGACTCAGAATCTCTTTCTGATTCTGTTTAGCTATGTCTGTCTGTCCGTCTGTTTGCCTGCTTGTCTGCCCGTCAGTCTGTATGTCAATTTTAATTTGTGTACAAAGTAAAGGTCGCATTTTCCAACCTACCGTCTACAAATTTGACATAGGGATTGTTTTCGGCCTAGGGACGAAGCCTGTTGAAACTAAAAACCAGTAAGATCGTGCTATTTAAAATTTAAAAATTTCGTGCCTATTTACTTAAGATTTGCAAGTTCTAGCCATGTCCGTCCGTCTGTCCGTCCGTCTGTCCGTCCGTCTGTCCGTCCGTCTGTCCGTCCGTCGATCTGTGGAAAGCACGCTAACTTTCGAAGAATTAAAGCTAGCCGCTTGAAATTTTACACAAATACTTCATATTAAGGTAGGTAGTTGGGATTATAAATGGGCCAAATCGGTCCATGTTTTGATATAGCTGCCATATAAACCGAACTTGGATCTTGACTTCTTGAGCCACAATTCATGTCCAATTTGGCTGTAATTTTGCACAAGGTGTTTTATTATGATCGGTCTATAACCTGATATAGTGGTCATATAAACCTATCTGGGATCTTGAATTCTTGAGCCTCCAGAGGACGTAACTCTTATCCGATTTGGTTGAAATTTTGCACATCCTGTTTTGATATGACTTCCAACAACTGTGCTAAGTATGGTCTAAATCGGTTCATAACCTGATATAGCTGCCATATAAACCGATTTAGGGTCTTGACTTCTTGAGCCACTAGATTTGGCTGAAATTTCGCATGTGGTTTTTTGTTGTGACTACTAACAACTGTATCAAATATGGTACAAATCGATCTATAACCTGATACAGCTGCCATATAAACTGATCTGAAATCTTGACTGCTTGAGCCTCCAGAGGGCGTTCTATGTTATATGGGCGTTCTATTGTTCTATGCTAACACTTGTACTCTAATTATATATTTTCCCCAAAGTTTTCAACGTCAGATGCAACAACAGTGGTGAGGCAAGGAGACGGTGGAGCATACCTGGCATCACTTTATCTGCCTCCGACACTCTGGTACCTCTCCGACACCGCCACCCACCTCAGAGCTGCAACGGCTGGTGAGGAAAGCAAGAGACAGGAAATGAGGTAATAGGGTGCGATGAGAACTCTCACCACATTTCGTGGGGGAGTACCAACATTAATAAGTGGGGCCAAGCCCTGGCAGAATTCTTGAATTCAAACGATGAATTCTTGAATTCAAACGACCTAATAAACTTAATATTGGCAACAATATTGACAATATGTTTGAAAAATGTAATCGATGAGGTTTAGGATTGGAGTGTCTCCATGGAACTCCCTTTTTCTTACCATCGCCACATTAGGTTTAGAATAGCACGGCCAGCGCCGAATCCGATAAGCTTCCGGAATAAGTTGAAAACTAACTGGACCAAATTCGGAAGACTACTCAGAAGTAGACTTTGGTCTACCAAGCATAGAAGACATTGACGACAATCCCAACAGGACTACCACTGCACTGGTAAGGTCTTTCGAAGATAGTTGTCATTTCCGAGAAAGGAAATCAGCCCAAGAAAAACTTTGGATGACCGGGGAGACTCTCAATACTGGGAAAGAGGTCCGCAGACTTTTTAACAGAGCACATCGTAAAGAAGCGGAAGTATATTGGAAAGTGTCTAACACATGGCTCAAGGAATACAATAAAATAACCAGAGCACTAAAATGTGCCTCCTGGAAGCTTTTCTGTTACCAGGTCGATAGCGTTAATGACGCCGCCAAGATGTAAAGGTTTCTCTCAAAAACCCATGTCCAAACTGGAGCTTTAGTGGACGACATGGGAGTGAGCGCAGAGACAATGGAGGACATGTTAAGGCTTTTGATGAAAACCCATTTTCTACAGGATACGACGGAACACACGGAGACATCGGAATCTTGGAATATTTATGTTGATCGAAGGTTTATCATTACGGAATTTATGGTGAAGGATTCCTTGAGGAGCTTCAAAACATTTAAGTCATACGGACCTGATGGAATATTTCCGGCGTTATTACGGAAAGAGGCAGCCTATCTAGCGCCCCAATCGGCCAATATGTTCACAGCGTGCCAGGCACTTGTATATACTGCGAAAGCCTGGAAGGAGGCAGGGGTGGTGTTTATACCCAAGCTCGGCAAAGCAAGTAATGCGACACCAAAGGCCTACAGACCTTTAAGCCTTACGTCCATTCTACTCATAATAATGGAGCGTATTGTGGACACTATTACCAAGACAGCGAGCTTCTCATATACAAACAGCATGCCTATATCAAGAGAAGGTCGGTGGAGACTACCCATCACGAGGTTGTGCATAAAATAAATAGAAGAATCCTTCCACCCCAAGACTTACACATTGGCGGTTTGCATTGATTTCAATGGGTCATTCAACAATGTGCGGAATGATACATTGATCCAATCCTGGGAGCATTACCGGGTGGATCGGGCCCTAAGAGACTGGAAAAACCATATACTAAGGAATAGGTGGATAAATTGCGGGTTCCATGATATAAATATTGGGTTGCCCAAAAAGTTATTGCGGATTTTTCATATAGTCGGCGTTGACAAATTTTTTCAACGGCTTGTGACTCTATAATTGCATTCTTTCTTCTGTCAGTTATCAGCTGTTATTTTTAGCTTGCTTTAGAAAAAAAAGTGTAAAAAAAAGTATATTTGATTAAAGTTCATTCTAAGGTTTATTAAAAATGCATTTACTTTCTTTTAAAAAATCCGCAATTACTTCTTGGGCAACCCAATATAAGGGAGAAAGTGGCACGCCACAGGGGGCATTTTATTGCCACTCCTCTGGGTGACTACCCTAATTGACCCATTACGGACGCCGACTGAGAAGGGATTTGAAGCCGTCGCTATGCATACGATGTTATAATAAATACTTCTAAGGCATAAGGATCCAAAACAGCTATGCAGAAGGGCCGAAAAGGTCTTGCATATGGCATATGACTGGGCTAGACCCAAAGGTTTCAATGTTAACGCAGAGAAGACTGAAATATGCCTGTTCACGAGGAAGACGAAGGTGGGCCAATTCGAAGCACCACGTTTCATCAACAAAACGATTTCGATATCTGACAAAGTCGAATGCTTAGGAGTGATCATGGATTGGAAACTTGGAAGATGTAACACTTCCAAGTTTCAGGAGCGTACTGAGAAGGCTCACAGATGTTGGGCACTATGTAAATAGAATGGGGCCTTAATCCGAGGATAATCCACTGGCTCTACAAGAGTATGATTAGACCAATACATACTTACGCCTGGGTAGTTTGGTGGGCTGCTATGAAGAAAAAGTGCAACATAAGGACCATACAACAGGTTCAGAGAACATGTTGCCTTGGCATTGGGGCACTAGAGACTATTCTAGATATCTGACCCATTGAGATACAGATTAAGTGTGAGGCAGCCACTGCTGCTATGTATAGAGGAGTATGGATAGAGAATAGGAGCAGGACATACCATCGCGGTGTAATCGATAGGAAACTTGCAAGGAATGAAAGAGGTTTCCGATGGGATACCTGAGACAACACTTGAGGTCGAATGCAAGGCACTGCTGCTAGCGCCACAGTCTTGGATTGACGGAATCCTAGTATTGCCATCTGAAAGATTATGTTAGCTAAAGGACAAAGTGGGCCTGGGGGTCTACATTGTGAACCCAGTGACTTAGATTTGGTTTAGACCGCCTAACCATAATACGGTCCTGCAGGCGGAGTTCCGGGCGATCACGGAATGTGTGAAGTGGTGTGGTGCTAACGTAAGAACGTCGAGTGTGAAAATCTTTACGGACAGTAAAATTGCCATAAGGGCATTAACAACCAGGACGATAAGTTAGGTTCGGTTGAAAAGATGGTGCAAATATTTATCCGCCCTATGCCACTATGGACACACACCTAAGTAATCGTACGCTAACTTTCGAAGGAGTAAAGCTAGCCGCTTGAAATTTTGCACAAATACTTCTTATTAGTGTAGGTCGGTTGGGATTGTAAATGGGCCAATTCGGTCCATGTTTTGATATGGCTGCCATATAAACCGATCGTGGGTCTTGACTTCTTGAGCCTATAGAGGACGCAATTCTTATCCAATTTGGCTGAAATTTTGCATAAGGTGTTTTGGTATGACTTCCAATAACTGCGTTAAGTATGGCGCTAATCGGTACATAACCTGATGGGGGTATTCTAATTTCGTTATTCTGTTTGTAAAACCTCGAAATATGCGTCTAAGACCCCATAAAATATATTGCGTTTCCCAAAAAGTAAATACGGATTTTTTAAAAGAAAGTAAATGCATTTTAATAAAACTTTGAATGAACTTTAATCAAATATACTTTTTTACACTTTTTTTCTAAAGCAAGCTAAAAGTAACAGCTACTTATCAGCTGTTACTTTTAGCTTTTTACTTTAGACAGAAGAAAGAATGCAATTACAGAGTCACAAGCTGTGAAAAAATTTGTCAACGCCGACTATATGAAAAATTCGCAATTACTTTTTGGGCAACCCAATATATATTTTTGGTCGTCGTGAGATTTTAAGTCGAACTAGCCATGTCCGTCTGTCCGTCCGTCTGGCTCTCGAAAACACGCTATCTTTTGAAGGAGTAAAGCTAGCCGCTTGAAATTTTGCATAGTCACTTCTTATTAGTGTGTCTCGCCATACTCTAGCCATAAATGAGGTTGTGGTGGCCAAAATACGAAGTAAATCGATTTTCTAGTAATGGTATATTCACTGTTAATATCCAAGTATTACGTCACATATGTGAAAGGAACTTTTATTTGGTATCACTTCTTCTAGAAAACACAAAAAAAGCATCCATAAATCCCTATTTCATCCGATTTTATGTGACCGACAACATAAAAGTAAATTTTTTAAAAAAGTCGAATTTTCAAAATTTTTTGGTTGTCGTTATCACTAGCCATGAAAACCGACTGTCCTTCTTGCGCTTTATTCGTTACATTAAAGGAAATTTCCATACATTTCCAACGATATATAAAACATTTCCCAATTCGGATTCTATTTATTCTTAATTCAATCTAGACTTCACCAAACTAGAGTCCTAAATCATGTAAATGGGTTCAGTAGATTGAAATTTATGGCCCCCAGAAGGTTGGAAAAATCAAAAGTGGTCAACTTTGACACCCTATATCTCAAACTGTATCTCACCCTATATCGCACCCTGTATTAATGATATGGATCTATAGCATTTTCTTGAAAGCCTATGTCTTCCTCTATAAATCTCTAGAATATTTTGTACCGTTAAGATCAACAGATAAAAAGTTGTAGATTTATTTAAAATTTTTTACCATTTGGCCCATTATGGCCCACGTCGCGACGCACAGTGGGATGAGAAAAAAATAAGTGGAAATAAGTCTGCCATTTTTGAACGGATAGAGATATCTTCGTGAAATGTTACATGGTTATAACTGAGGTATTATCCAGTTCATATGCAATTTCAGGGCCCTAGAAATCCCAGGGGCCCATTGATGGGCCTTGAAAGTTGGCCACCTCGGCCCTACAAAATTTTATTCGGGCTGTCAGCAAGCGCAAGACGATCACGGTTTGGCCAAACACCCGATGGAAAGATCAAGTGGTGAGAGATTCCACAAAACTTGGTGTCAGAGATTAATAAGCAGCGCAGAAGAACGAGACACCTGGACCGCTATTCTACATTCGGCTAATGGGACAAATCTTTCGTCATAGGCAATTAAAGTAAAGTAAATAAATTTCTCTGGCGCACCCTGCCAATGTTGGTAATAATTAAATTTTTTTTTTGATATTCGATTTGTTGTCCTTGTACATCTTTTTCTTCTTTGCCCATCAAAAGATGTTAATGTCATGGAAAGTTTTGCAAATAATTATTCATGCCTGAAAATATTATTAGAAAGTTTTCCTATGATGTTTTCAATTTTGGTTCTCTTTTTTAAGGTTATTAGAAGAAAATATTCGGAATGTAATACACCCACACACACACACAGTTACACAAACAAGGAATTGGTTATATTAAAGCAGAAATGGTTGCTGGGGCAACTAACAAATAAGGCATGAATTAAAGGAAAAGTAGGAAAGACAAGGATGATCTATTATGAAATGATTTGGCTTAAATGGACATCTACACTATCTCTACCCCGATCCTTGGGACATTTTTCGGTATCTATGGCAAAGCTAAAAACTGCTCATATGCCAACACTTTGTAGCTTAGCAATGGCATGGTAGAGATGTTACCAATGGCAATGGGCGAACCCTGTAAGGTTCCACCCAAATAGCTGAGCAACTGTCCGGAAATAATTTATAGGCAACCTTAATGAAGTTTGCTGTTTCGACAAAATTTCTAAAAGGAGGCTAGGAAAAACAAAAAAAAAGAAAAGACACCTCAATGTAAACCATTCTGCATATGCTTATCATATAAGATATAAAGTTTTCTCCGGAGGAATGACTAAGCACATGTATGGGTATGTCTATTCGGGTTTTGATCATTTTGGGCAAAAGTCAGAGGTAAAGTTTTTCCAAAACGCACCCATAACTCAAGTTAAAAGAAATTTTAAATAAATGAGTTCATTTAAGGGAAAAAGGATCTGCCCATACCCCTTTTTTTTGTAGGTCTTTCTTTCTGCCAAAGTCCCTAAGGACTTTTTGTTGCTTGATATGCATGTGTTGAAATAATAGTTGGTGCGTAAAGAATTCACTTAAATGCGAAAATATTTCACATCAAATGATAGTCATTCATATTTGCCTTAAATCGAATCCGTATCCGTTTCAAACTCCTAAACTCTGCATAATATGTCAGTCGGTATGGCCCCCAAACACACATGCCCATCTCTGCCCACACTATCGCAAGCCAACTCTTGGTCAGCCTGCCTGAAGGCTTTAAGAGTTGTGCTTCAAAGGAATTGCTTTACAAATGCTATTAATTTGGCCATTTTGAGGCAAAAGGACTGGAACTTTAAGACTTCATATCCAGCTGCTTTCCCCCAACCAACCAAGATACCATTTTGCAAAAAGGCCCATCATCGGCAAAGGCTAAGGAAAAACGAAACAAACAAAAAATAACTCAAATAAACTGCCATAAATATTAAAGCGTATGAATGCAAGAAAAGTTTCAAAACACTTGCCCCCTGGCTAAATTTGAAGATTTTGAATAATTCAAAGTGAAAACTTTGTGCCGAACTTCTTTCATTTTGCCAAGTGAAGGCACACAGTGTGTGAGAGATAGAGCGTGCGAGAGACTTTTGTTTAACAAAATATCTGCTGATGAAAAATTCTTTTGATGGAAATATTTCCTCTAGCCAGCCAAAACCATGGGCTTGACCTACGATTCGCCATTTGTTTCATTCTTAATCTCATTATGGCATAGACCAACTTAAACAACAAAGGATTGTTGTTGCTGTAGCTGCTTTGTTTTAGAGCCCCAATAACAAATGCAAAACTTCATATAGAAAAACTTTTCTAATTATTACCTGATCATTCATTGTGGAAATTTCATTTTCACCCGGATTGGCATCATTAAAACTGCGCGTTGAGTCGGCTGCTCCATTCCACTCACCACCGACAACCTCCAAAACAAAATATTGTGATAGGCCACCATCGCTGCCGGCTATACAAACCACTTCCAGAACAGTATCGTTGCGTAGTTCACAGGATCTAGGAGCTTCGGGGGGATCTGAGGAATTACAATAAATTATTATAAAATATTAACAGCTATAAGTTAGTTGCATCAAATACTGATACTTACTGGCTGGCAGTATATGCACTAAACAGGGCGTTGTTTGCCTACCCACTGCATTGCTGGCCCAACAGGCCAAGGTTATCAGTTCTGAGTCGGTTTGCGGCAGGTACGTCACAGTGCTCACCAGACCATTCGATTGTATTCTCGAATTCAAGACCTAGAAATAAAGAGGCAACAATAAGTTCTCAATGACTTGAATACAAACAAATAAGAGCGTGCTAAGTTCGGCCGGGCCGAATCTTCTATACCCTCCACCATGGATCGCATTTGTCGAGTTCTATGCGCGGTATCCCTTTTAAGGCAAACAAAGAAAATTGAATAAGAACTGTTATGCTATTGGAGCTATATCAAGTTATAGTCCGATTCGGATCATAAATGAATGCTGAACATTGTAGAAGTCAATGTGTAATATTTCAGCTCATTCGGATAAGAATTGCGCCTCAAGGGGGCTCAAGGAGCAAAATCGGGAGATAGGTTTATATGAGAGCTGTATCAAGCTATAGATCGAGTCACACCATATTAGACACGTTTGTTGAAGGTCATGAGAGAAGCCGTTGTGGAAAATTTCAGCCAAATCGGATGAGAATTGCGCCCTCTAGAGGCCAAAGAAGTCAAGACCCAAGATCGGTTTATATGGCAGCTATATCAAAACATAAACCGTGCAAAACTTCAGTCCAATCGGACGAGAATTGCGCCCTCTAGAGGCTGAAGAAGTCAAGACCCAAGATCGGTTTATATGGCAGCTATATCAAAACATGGACCGATTTGAACCATACTTAAAGCAGTTGTTGGAAGTGATACCAAAACACTACGTGCAAAATTTCAGTCCAATCGGACGAGAATTGCGCCCTCTAGAGGCTGAAGAATTCAAGACCCAAGATCGGGTTATATGACAGCTATATCAAAACATTGACCAATGTGAACCATACTTAGAGCAGTTGTTGAAAGTGATACCGAAACACTACGTGCAAAATTTCAGTCCAATAGGAAGAGAATTGCGCCATCTAGAGGCTGAAGAATTCAAGACCCAAGATCGGTTTATATGGCAGTTGTATTAAACCATGCACCGATTTGAACCATACTTAGAGCAGTTGTTGGAAGTGATACCGAAACACCACGTGCAAAATTTCAGTCAAATCGGACGAGAATTGCTCTAGAGGCTGAAGAAGTCAAGACCAAAGATCAGTTTATATGACAGCTATATCAAAACATGGACCAATTTGGCCTATTTACAATCCCAACCGACCTACACTAATAAAAAGTGTTTGTGGAAAATTTCAAGCGACTAGCTTTACTTCTTCGAAAGTTAGCGTGCTTCGACAGACGGACGGACAGACGGACATGGCTAGATTGACTTAGAATCTAGCCATATCTGTACGTCCGTCCGTCTGTCCAAATCACGAAAGCCGTCGAACGCGTAAAGTTATCCGCTTAAAGTCTTGCAAAGATTCCTATTGATGTAGGTCTTTTGGGATTGCAAATGGGCCATATCGGTTCAGGTTTGTATATAGCACCCGTATAAACAGATTTGACTTGACTGTAGCCCCTAGAAGCCTCAATTTTCAGCCGATGTGGCTGAAATTTGGAACAAAGAATTGTGTTATGACTTCCAACATCCACGCCAAGTATAATCCTAATCGGTCAAAATACAGATATAGCGGCCATATAAACCGATCCCCGGAATTGACTTCTTGGGCTCCTAGAAGCTTCAATTTGGCTGAAACTAGAAACAAAGATTTGTGCTATGACCTTCAATATCCATGTTAATGATGATCCTAGTCGTTCTATTTACAAATATAGCCCCCATATATTTCAGTCGATTTGGTTGAAATTCGGATCAAAGACTTGTGTTGTAAGTTTCAACATCCATGGCAAGTATGATCCGAATTGGTTTTTAGACAGATATAGCTCTCATATAAACCCGTCCCCGGAATTAGCGTCTTGTGCTCGTAGAAGCTTCAATTTTCATCCGATTTGGCTGAAATTTAGAACAATGTCTTGTGTTATGACTTCCAACATCCATTTCAAGTGCAATTCTTGTTGGTCTATAAAGTGATATAGCCCTTAAATAAAACGAGCCCAGGATTTGACTTCTTGAGCCCCTAGAAGCCTCAATTTTCATTCGATTTGGCTGAAATTCGGAGCAAAGACATGTGTTGAAAATTCCAACTTCCGTGGCAAGTATGATCGCAATGGGTCTTTAAACGAATATAGCTTCCATATAAACCGATCCCCGGTTTCGACTTCTTGAGCCCCTAGAAGCCTAAACTTTCACCTGATTTGGTTGAAGTGTGACCCAAAAACCTATCTTAGGGCTTACTACAACACACACTGGGAGAAAATGGGGAAAAACTAGTGAAAACTATGCCGTGTAAGAACGGGTAGAGATATCTCTATGAAATTCGAGATAATTTGAGCTATGTTAACGAGATAGAGTTCAAAATTTCAAGGCACTAGGTTATCCGTTCGCTTTTTATAAGGCTCCCTAAAGTTGGTCACCTCGGAGTTTGGAAAAATTGTTCGGGCTGCCAAATTTTTATTTATGGTCTGAGTTAAAATTTTTTTTTGGTTAGTGCTTTAAAAAACTCTGCAAAAAAAATCGCTTGATATCTCCACTGGTTTCGGAGATATTCGACTGTATTAAATTTTTTTATTGCAATTTTTACCGAGATCTACTTCGAATTTGGCAATTTGCAAAGGCATTTATGGCTCGATTTTCATTTTTGTACATGACTTGGATTTGTGACAAAATTTACAACGAGTTTGGCGCCACAAGGATCCACATTGAATATTTAGTCAAAAGCTATACAGTTTGGAAATCAAAAAAAGTATTTTCATTGATTAGTATTTATTGAAAAAAAACATGCTTCAATACCTTAATTTTTTTCTTTTTTGTTGTTGAAGAGAACAGTCAGGCGGACGAACATGGCTATATCGACTTAAAATGTCATGATGATCAAGAATATATATACTTTATGGGATCTTAGACGAATATTTCGAGGAGTTACAAGCAGAATGACGAATGAGGAGGAGTATACACCAATCCTTTTGTGAAGGGTATAAAAATAATTCTCTTTATAGTGAATGGTTTGACCAGCTGGCCAATCGATTAGATTATATTTCTGACAAACAACCTGAAGCCAGAAATGCAAAGACCAATTTTCAAAGAAAACACACCGTATAAATATCGATAGAATAGAGCCACACAACCCACATTTCAAAGATGTTCAAAGGAAACAATAAAATTGGATACTCAACCATATCCAATCAATTTCAACACCCGCCTGACAGGAATGATTTTAAGGCTCTAGGCCCAATATGCGAGTTATATTTTAACTTAAGCCTGATGTTCTTAGTGTAGATATTAAGAAGGTCAAAGAAAGTGAAATATTTACTGCAACGCTTATGAAAGCCGAAGCACTTGAATGTTGCCTTCAACAATTTGAAAACATATTTTGACCAATGGACATCAAATTTAGCCTCAAGAGCCTCCGACTGCTCGATATTTATACCGTCGATACATATTATTGTAACTATTGTAAATTGTCAGTGAATCGTTTGTGGGACAACAAACAGGATGGCATCTTGCGCGCATTAAAATTCATTCTGTTCATTTGACCCTACTCAGAAATGTCTAGCAATTCCCGGCAGAGAATCACGTCCATAATTCGCCTCCTTTCTCCAATCACTCGAAGGCTCGGCCTATGGTTTATTGGAAAAGAATGTGAGAGGTTACTACCAACTGCGCTCGTGTATCTCAAATTGAAAAAAATCCGATCTTCTTATTGCAATCTTCAATTACTCTGCCATTAAGTTGAAATTTTGGACGTGGGTTTCAAATGGATTAATCTACGTACATTACAACCATAATAACTAAAAAATCTTTACAAATTTTGCCAACCAATTCTTAGATAAACAAAATTAAATGCATCATTAAAAATCGATTTCTTGTTGATTTTCTCTTAATTTTCGTCTTTCTCTCTTCGTTGAGTAGAACATCATAATGTTCTATCATCAAATTATTTTCATGGGTTACCTACATACACATATGCATATAAATGTCAATGCGACTAAACATATCTATGTCTACTACTACCACAACTTCAAATATCAAACGCCTAAAGGCAGCACACACACTCGCGCACACATACAAATAAAACGAAATGAAATGAGTTCAGTAGTAAATATTGATGGTAAAATATTTGCACAATTGGTTAGAAGCACTTGAATTCATGGCAATAATCATTTGTTAGACATTAACAATAAATTACCAATTCTGTCACAAACACACACACACACACAGACACGCAGAAATGGCGTACCTTATGGAAAGTTGTAGACAGGCATACATTTATGCCCTGCAAGAGATAACCACATACATACATATATGTCTACTCACACATACACTCATATACCTGGGGCATTTATACCTGTCCAACTTTAATTGTATTTCTATCTATTCAACTTGTCACTTGTCAGCAAATTTATACATACTATTGTATTTATTGAAAACTTACTATGACTAGTACTATATCGCTGTACGTTCGCATACATGGGGATATATAAAATGTGAGTGTAGCATTTTACCTACCGGAAATGAGTATGAGTATGAGTGGGAAAATTCAGAGACCAGGGTTACCAAACTAAGGACTTTTTCTTTAACAAACGAAACGGGACGAAAAGGGGAAACGGGACTGGCGATATTTGCCATTTACAATGCCATGCATGGTCATGTAAAAAATTCTCCCCAAAGAGGTGTCGCACTGCGGCAAGCCATTCGGACTCGGCTATAAAAAAAGGCCCCTTACCATCGATTAACTCAACTTGAATCGGAAAGCACTCATTGCTCACCTGCTCGGTTCCCAGGCAACTTTTTACTCTACTACCAAATGCCTTCCTTTTGATTTCTTTATTACCGTTTTGGTAAATATTTCTGGTTTAGGGGTTATTCTGGTGTTGGTTACTTGGCCATTAAAGTCCAAATGAGATGAGCGCTCCCATAATGGCATGATCGGTAGATAAGTTATGTTTGAGGGTGGGGAGACCAAAGGGTCTTTGTCCCGAAAATCAATCAATTTGCACCCCACATAACTTTCATATAAAAGGGAGGTATCTTGGGGCGGGGCTGCTCCCTAAACACATGGCTCTGTATTGTCGTGTTTGGCCTATATATCCATTTGCTGGGTATCCCGGCCCCAGTCGCACCCGTCGCCACCAATGGAAACCATGTTTTGTTTTTTGGTGACTGTGAGAGTGCAAACAAGTTAAATCGCGCTATGCTCAACCGGGCAGAATCATGGGAACCCACAACCATGGATACTGCAAAAATTTTATAAAAAACAAGTAAAAACGTGCTAGAGGGCCAGGCGCCCTCTAGAGGCTCAAGAAGACCCAAGATCGGTTTATATGACAGCTATATCAGGTTATTCACCGATTTGAACCATACTTGGCACATATGTTGGATATCATTCCAATTGAATAAGAATTGCGCCCTCTATAGGCTCAAGAAGTCAAGACCCAAGATCGGTTTATATGGCAGCTATATCAGGTTATGAACCGATTTAAACCATACTTATCACAGTTATTGGATATCGTAACGAAACACGTTCTGCAAAATTTCATTCCAATCGGATAAGAATTGCGCACTCTAGAGGCTCAAGAAGTCAAGACCCAAGACCGGTTTATATGGCAGGTACATCAAAACATGGACCGATCAAGTCGATCATTGTCGATCAAGAATATATATAGCTTATGGGGTTTTAGACGAATATTTCGAGTAGTTACAATCAGAATGACGAAATTAGTATACCCCCATGCTATGCTGGAGGGTATAATAAACTTTTTTGAAAGGCATATGGATTTTTTACCGTACTTGGCACAGTTGTTGGAAGTCATAACAGAACGATTGTGGCTTTCAAGGGCTAAAGATTTCAAATCGAGAGATCGGTTTTTGTGGCAGCTGTAGCAGGTTAAAGACAGCTTTGGACAGTATTTGGCACAGCTGGTGAAAGTCGTAACAGAACATCGCAAGGATAATTTCTGCCAAATGGGACAAAAATTGGGGCTTGTAAGGACTTAAGAAGTCAAATCAGAAGATCGGTTTATATGGAAGCTATATCAGGTTATAGACCTATTCGGACCGTACTTGATACAGTTGTTAGAAGTCCTAACAGAACACCACGTGTACATTTTCAGCCAAATCGGATATAAATTGCTGCTGGTAAGGACTCAAGAAATCAAATTGGGAGATCGGTTTACATGGGAGCTAAATGAGGTTATAAGGAGGCCACCGTAGCGCAGAGGTTAGCATGTCCGGCTATGACGCTGAACGCCTGGGTTCGAATCCTGGCGAGACCATCAGAAAAAATTTTCAGCGGTGGCTTTCTCCTCCTAATGCTGGCAACATTTGCGAGGTACTATGCCATATAAAACTTCTCTCCAAAGAGAAGATAAGGGGCCTTCCATAAAAAGGAGGCCCCTTATCATTGAGCTTAAACTTGAATCGAACTGCACTCATTGATATGTGAGAAGTTTGCCCATGTTCCTTGGTGGAATGTTCATGGGCAAAATTTGCAAATGAGGTTATAAACCGATTTGGTTCGTACTCGTTATAGTTGTTGGAAGTTATAGCAGAACACTACATGCAAAATTTCAGCCCAATCGGACAAAAATTGCGGCTTCCAGGGGCTCAAGAAGTCAAATTGGGAGATCGGATTATATGGGAGCTATATCTAAATCTGAACCGATATGGCCCATTTGCAATTTCCAATGACCTACACAAATGCTAAGTATATGTGCAAAATTTCAAGCGGCAAGCTTTATGCGTTCGACTGCTATCATGATTTCGACAGACGGACGGACGGACATGGCTATTTCGAATCAGATCGTCCAGATGATCAAAAATTTATATACTTTATGGGATCTTAGATGAATATTTTGAGGTATTACAAACGGAATGACTAGATTAATATACCATCCTATGGTGGTGGGTATAAAAAATTTCGAACCAATCATAGTACCAATCTCCCAGATTTGATATTTTTGAAAATCAGGGTAATGAGAATTGGTTTTTAGGGAGACATTTCGATTCTAATATGGATACTAAAGCGGCCACCGGCACTTTGCCCTGAAAATAGATATCAAATTCATTCTCTACTCCCAAATACCGTTGAATTTGAGCTCCTTATTGATAGAGTTGGAAATAAAGTTCTGTTTAGGGGTGATTTAGGGCGTACTCTTAAACACTTGGTTTCAAAATTGGCCCTGCAAATAGATACCAAATTCGTTCTCTACTCCCAAATACCGTTGATATAGTCGGAAGGAGTTCTGTTTAGGGATTGCCTTAGGGCGTAACCCCAAACAATTGGCTTCAAAATTAGATATCAAATTCGTTTTCTACTCTCAAATATCTTTCATTTGAGTCCCATGTTGCCATAAAGGGACAAATAACCTATTGGAAGTATTTTTAGAAGGAAAAGCGACAGCTAGACGTGAACGCAACTTCTAATGTCATATTCGTCACCTTCTCCCAAATATCTTTCATTTGCATCCCATATAGCCATGGTAGGTTGATATGCCCATGTGGGGGTATTTAGGGGTGGGGCGAACTCCCATTACATGGACCTATTTTTTTTTTGCCTTACTTGTAATCTACTGCCAAATAATTTTCATTTGAGTTCCATATTGATAAGAATGTCGAATACATCTGTTTAGAGGAGTTTTGGAGTTGGGGCGGCCCGCTGGGTACTTTGACCCAAAAATCAAAACGATATTTGATATCTAGTCTCCAATATCTTTCATTTGATACCCATATTGTGCCCATGAGTCCACTTTTGGTTTTGGGTGGCGTTTTTGGGGTAAGGGGTAGGGTCCGCCACCATCCGATATCTAAAAATTATATAACCTATGTTTCCCTCCACAAAAACCTACAAAATCTGTGAAAATTTTAAGAGAATCGGTTCAGACATTTATGATTCTTCGGAACAAACAAACAAACCGAGTCTCATATAGTCATTATGGATCGCCCATTTGGGGCGTTTTTGCGGGGGTGGGGTGACCCCCCACATTTCAATCTGATTTTGTATGCCAGATTCATAATCTACCACCGAACATCTTTCATTTGATCCCCATATTGATATGGACGTTCATTTTGCCTGCTTTTAAAAGTTTTGATGTTAGGGCGACCTTCCTGGGTACTTGGATCAAACTTTTAATACCATATTCGTATTCTACTATTCAATACCTTTCATTTGATATCCATATATGTCCTTACCGGTCCACTTTTGATTTTTGGTGGTGTTTTTGAGGTAACGGGGGAGAGTCCGCCCCCTTACGATATCAACTAATTATAAAGCCTGTTTCTTCTTCCCGACTATAATCGTAATCTTCTCCCGAATACCTTTCTTGCTTCCCATATTGTCATGCTCGTCCAATAAAGCTATTTTAGGGTGTTTTGGGGTTGGGGCGGCCCCAGTTATTTGGACTCAATTATTAATATGAAATTCTTACTCTACTCTTGAATACCTTTCATATGAGTCCCATATTGTCCTGATCGGTACACTTTTATTTTTGGGTAGTACTTTTAGGGTAATTGGGAGGGTCCGCCCCCTTCCGATTTTCCGATAAAGGGTCTAATGCGCATAAATGCTTTATTTTTTATCCGATTTCGCTGAAATTTGAAACACAGAGTAGTTTTAGGCCTCCCGACATCTGACCCAAACATGGTCCATATCGGACTATATTTATATAAAGCTGCCATATATACCGATCTGCCGATAAGGGGTCTGAAGCCCATAAAAGCTTTATTTATTACCCAATTTCGTTGAAGTTTGAAACAGCGGGCTATTTTAAGCCTCCCGAAATCTGAACCAAATATGGTTGGTCGTCCTACATGACATTTTGGTGTTGTTTTTATTGGCTGAAGAGGGTCGGTCCCCCCTACGCTAAGATCCAAAAGATAATTTATTCGAGTCCTTTAAGATCTACATATCCAGCTGAACGGCAGCACTTGACCCAGAACCAGGAAACTTCCCCGACACTTAAGGTGACATTTTTATGCCAAGTACGTACTCCCAATCTTAAATACCTCTCATTTGATACCCATACTACCCAAATCGGTAAAAGTGTCCTGCTAGTGGGTTTATTTTAGGGGTAGGGGACCCCCGACTCTAAGGTTGACATTTTTATGCCAAGTTCGTAATCTACTCTTAAATACCCTTCATTTGATATCCATATCGTCCTAGTTGGTAAACATGCCCATTCGGGTGGGTTTTGAGATGGGGCGTCCCCCCAGGTTAATTGATCTCAAATTTTAATAACAATTTCGTGTTTTGGGGTACCATAAGGAGGCATGCAAAATTTCGCTTAAATCGGTCCACCGATCTCCGAGATCTGGCGTTTTTGAAAATGGTGTTATGAGGGAGGGTCCACCCCCCTTTTAGATATCAAAAAATACCCTTTTTTCAGCGGGGGCTCAAACTCTACCATCTTTGAAAATTTCATGAAACTCTGTTAAACAATTTTTGAGTCTATGCGGAACAGACAAACAAACTAAGAGCCCATTATGTGTCTCGTTGGCAACACTCCTAGAGCCAGTTTTTCATTTGTATTCAACTGGCCAGGATTCAAGTGCATCAGACATTGACACAATCACCTTTAGAAGCAATCGCTTTTAAGAAATGAAGGGCCGACAGCAGAAAGGTACTAACTACATAGTCTGCTGCACATTCTACCATTTAAAAGCAATGAATGAAAGTCTTCGTAAGGACATCTTCGGCTTAAACTAACTTTCTACCCAAGTCTCTTGATCATATTTGGACAAATAGCATTTTCAATAGATTATAAATAATTTATAAAATTCGATTAGTTTTCCAGCCAAGTCACGTACATGAATTTTATTTTGGGTATTTTTTTTTTGTGTGGAAACTGTCTGCCCCTGTTTGGACCAAAAACTTTTGTTGCAAACTTGTTTGGTGTGTGTGTGTGAGTTTTTGATTGCATTGAATGAAAAGGCCAACAGAAAATAAGTAACATGCGAAAGGACCTTAACAATGGCTAAACTTAGAAATATTTTTTAAAAGCAGACATCAGAAAAGAGGAGAGATTGAGACTTAAAGAATGTATTTTTATTGGAAAAAGAAACTTAAAGGAAAGCCAAAAAAGATATAAAAAATTAAAGAAAATGTACTTTAAATCAAAATATATTTTTATACCCACCACTGTAGGAGAGGAGGAATATTCATTTAGTCATTCCGTGTACAACACGTCGAAATCAGTTTCGGACCCTACAAAGTATATATATTTCGGATCGTCGTAAAATTTTATGACGATTTAACGATGTCCGTGTGTCTGTCCGTCTATCCGTCTGTTGTAATCACTCTACAGGCTTCCAAAATTGAGATATTGAGCTGACATTTGACACTGATATGTCATTTTGATGCACGCTGGCTAAGTTTTCGAATGGGCCAAATCGGACCATATTTGGATATAGCTGCTATATAAACCGATTTTCCAATAAAGGGTCCAATGCCCATAAGAACTCTTTTTCATCTGATTTTGCTGAAATTTAAAACAAGGAGTAGTTTAAGGCTTCCCGACAACTGACCCAAATATGGTTTAGATCGGACTATATTTAGATATAGCTGCCATATAGACCGATCTCCCGTTAAAGAGTCTGAAGCCCATAAAAGCTTTATTTATTACCCGATTTTGCTGAAATTTGAAACAGTGAGTAGTTTAAGGCTTCCCATCTGACCAAAATGTTGTACGGATCGGACTATATTTAGATATAGCTGCCATATAGACCGATCTCCCGATAAATGGTCTGAAACCTATAAAAGCTTTATTATACCCACCACCGAAGGATGCGGGTGTATTCATTTTGTCATTCCGTTTGCAACACATCGAAATATCCATTTCCGACCCTATAAAGTATATATTTTCTTGATCAGCGTAAAAATCTAAGACGATCTAGACATGTCCGTCCGTCTGTCCGTCTGTCTGTTGAAATCACGCTACAGTCTTTAAAAATAGAGATATTGAGCTGAAATTTTGCCCAGATTCTTTTTTTGTCCATAATCAGGTTAAGTTCGAAGATGGGCTATATCGGACTATATCTTGATATAGCCCCCATATAGACCGATCCGCCGATATAGGGTCTTAGGCCCATAAAAGCCACATTTATTATCCGATTTTGCTCAAATTTGGGACAATAAGTTGTGTTAGGCCCTTCGAATTTCTTCGTTAATTAGGACCAGACCGATACAGATCGGACAGATATAGCTGCCATATAGACCGATCCTCCGATTTAGGGTCTTAGGCCCACAAAAGCCAAATTTATTATCCGATTTTGATGAAATTCGGGACAGTGAATTGTGTTAGGCCCATCGACATCCTTCGTAAATTTGGCTCAGATCGGTCCAGATTTGGATATAGCTGCCATATAGACCCATCCTCCGATTTAGGGCCATTAGGGGATTTAAGCCCATAAAAGCCACATATATTATCCGATTTTGCTGAAATTTGGGACAGGGAGTTGTTTTAGGCCCTTCGACTTTCTTCGTTAATTTTGCCTAGATCGGTTCAGATTTGGATATAGCTGCCATATAGACCGATCCTCCGATTTCGGGCCTTAGGCCCACAAAAGCCATATTTATTATCCGATTTCGATGAAATTCGAGACAGTGAATTGTAATAGGCCCATCAACATCCTTCGTCAATTTGACCCAGATCGGTCCAGATTTGGATATAGCTGCCTATAGACCGGTCCTCCGATTTAGGGTCTTAAGCCCATAAAAGCCACATTTATTATCCGATTTTGCTGAAGTTTGGGACAGTGAGTTGTCTTAGGCCCTTTGACATATTTCTTAAATTTGGTCCAGATCGGTTCAGATTTGGATATAGCTGCCATATAGACCGATTTCCTGATTTAAGGTTTTGGGCCAATAAAATGCTCATTTATTGTCCGATGTCGCTGAAATTCGGGACAGTGAGTTAAATTAAGCCCCTAGACATACTTTTGCAATATCGCACAGATCGGTCCAGATTTGGATATAGCTGCCATATAGGCCGATATCTAGGTTTTAGGTTTTGTTGCCATAAAAGACGCATTTATTGTCTGATGTCGCTGAAATTTGAGACAGTGGGTTTAGTTAGGCTCTTCGACGTCCTTCTTCAATTTTGCCCAGATCGGTCTAGATTTGAATATAGCTGCCATATAGACCGATCTCTCGATTTAAGGTTTTGGGCCCATAATAGAGGCATTTATTGTCCGATTTCGCCGAAATTTGGGACAGTGCTTTAAGTTAGGCTCTTCGACATTTGAATGCAACTTGGCCCAAATCGGTCCAGATTTGGATATAGCTGCCATGTAGACCGATATCTCGATTTAAAGTCTTGGCCCCATAAAAGGCGCATTTATAATCCGATATCACTGAAATTTGACAAAGTCTTATGTTGGGCTTTTCGACATCCGTTGCGTATATGGTTCAGATCGGTTTATTCTTAGATATATCTACTGTACTTATTAGTATTTGGTCCAAATCGGAACATATTTTAATATAACTGATATGGGACATAAGTTATGAATTTTTCACCGAATTTTGATGAAAGGCGGTTTACATATATACCCGAGGTGGTGGGTATCCAAAGTTCGGCCCGGCCGAACTTAATGCCTTTTTACTTGTTTTTTTAACCGATTTCGCTGAAATTTGAAACAGTGGATAGTTTTACACCTTCCAACTTAGGACCCAAATATGGTTCAGATCGGACTATATTCAGATATAGCTGCCATATAGACCGATCTGCCGATAAGGGCTCTGAAGCCCAGAAAAGCTCTATTGCCAGATTTCGTTTGAAACTGTGGGTAGTTTTAGGTCTCCCGACGTCCGTCCCAAATATGGTTTGTATGGGACAATATTGAGATATAGCTGTCGTTTAGACCGATATGCCGGTTAAGGGTATGAAGCTCATAAAAGCTTTATTTTTTATCCGATTTCGCTGAAATGTGAAATACAAAATTCAACAGTGACTTATATTTATTAGACCACTCAATGTCTGTGCCGAATTTGGGTGCATAAGTTATCCAATTTTCACCAGATTGTGGGGAAAGGGGGTTTACATATACACCCAAGATGGTGGGTATCCATAGTTCGGACCGGCCTTTTTACTTGTTTTTTTTTATAAAAATCTATAGGGATTTTTTTTTGTTTCTCTATACCTCTGAGTGTCCTTGGACCATTGTGCTTCACTGTTTGCATTATTACAAAAGCCACCATTAACAATCTTCTGTTTCAATGGCAACTACTAATTGAAATGGAATATAAGCCCTGTGCATGAATGTATGCAAGACCCATTTTCATCTCATTACTCTTTTAGCTTTAAGCATGTATTTGAACTTTAATTTCAAATTAAGGTCCACTGCCCACTTGATTTCATTTCAATTTGAAAAGTAAGTACCACTAGCAATCTTCATCAAAGTACTTTTAAGAACATGGTCATAGCTACCCAAGGAGAGCATTGAGAATTGAACATCTAGAATCGTTAAGGACTTCAACGATGTCGTCATCGGTATTATCATTAAATATTTAGAAAACTTAATAACTGTTACTAGGGAAACCCTAGATCAGAAAGGACATTTTGTGTATACAACTCTCCAATGGGGAAATGAATATGTTTGCATTTTGTGTGTGTGTGTTTTTTTCATTTTTGAGAAGTGGTTCTCTATGCTCCCTATGCTTGGATGCCTTAGAACTGTGGCCCTCTTCTTTCTTCTTTCTGGTTTTTTTCCCAAATGTTTGCCTAGGCTCTTTGATTGCTTATTGATTTGCAATTGTCCCTCTATGATGATGATGATGATGATGGCCGCCATGTGATACTCAATGCAAAGAGCCTAGGTCTAAGGACCAAGAACCCAGTACTTGTTCCCCTGGCTTAAGTGTGCAACGTTCAGACCAACACATATGTATGTGAACTGTGTACAAAAGGCATAATTTTTCTCTTTTTAATAAGTTAAAACCTATTCGTTCTGCACTAGGACAAAGAAGTCAAGGCAAGGCGGTGGGGGCAGGCCTCAGAGTTGTAACAACAAATTTATGGTAAACGGTCATGTGCCCTCAAGGGTCATGCACAATTTCACCAAGAGTTCAAAAGATGCTAACAGTTGAATTGAAGAGGTCAATTAGATGAATTTTCTAAAATGCCATGAACATTGAATGTTGTAGGAAAAAGGCATCTAAGGGAAAAAAAAACAAATTAAGTGGGTAAAGAACGAACTTTGGATGGTCTACAGGGTAAGAGAATACAGTCGTAAGGAAGATTATTAGCCCTCAGACAAAACGCATTCTATAAGGGAGAATTTTCATCAATAAATAAATAAAAGAAAGGACAGACATATCTGCAGCCAGAAAAAAGGGTTAGAGAGGTAAAGGGGCTGGCAGAAAGACGGCCTAATGGAAAAACTCAGCAAAATATAGACATACTGAGATTTTCACTTCGAGACAGAGTAAGGTTGTGGCTCTGGTATTTGATAGGATCTGGCACGATGCTCTACTCTCAAAAGATTGTCTCATTTGGTGTCGCTGATGTCCTCGTTCGATTTATTTCGAGCTTTCTCAGTGATCGCACCATACGAGTCGTTGCAGATGGGTTCTTATCCAATGAGAATAAATTGACCGCAGGTGTACCCCAAGGCTCTGTCCTTTCTCCTTCTCTTTTTCTTATTTTCATCAAAAGGTGTACCCCAGGGCTCAGTCCTTTCTCCTTCTCTTTTTCTTATTTTCATCAAGGATCTGTTGAGTTAGACATCGACTCCGAGCTACTCATTTGTGGATGATAGTAATGGACAGATGGGGAGACTTACAGACAGACATGCAAACATGGGGCCAGATAAAAGGATAAATAAACTCAGGGACGTCAAATCTTTCAGACGAACGGATAAAAAGAAAAATGGTCGAATAATTCCACAGACGTACAAAAGAACCAAAAGGCAGAGAGACAAGAAGTGAACGTACAAATGGGAAAATGGACGCAAAATATAAGAACAGACTGACAAAACGAGAAATGAAGGGATAAATTGACAGATGGATAGGCATAGATAAAACAAGGATCGCATTTGTCGAGTTCTTTTCCCGGCATCTCTTCTTAGGCAAAAAACGATATAAGAAAAGATTTGCTCTGCTATTAGAGCGATATCAAGATATAGTCCGGCTTGGACCACAATTAAATTATATGTTGGAGACCTGTGTAAAATGTCAGCCAATTCGAATAAGAATTGCGCCCTTTGGGGGCTCAAGAAGTTAAATAGAGAGATCGATTTATATGGGAGCTCTATCGGGCTATAGACCGATTCAGACCATAATAAAAACGTACGTTGATGGTCATGAGAGAATCCGTCGTACAAAATTTCAGGCAAATCGGATAATAATTGCGGCCTCTAGAGGCTCAAGAAGTCTAGATCCCAAATCGGTTTATATGACAGCTATATCAGGTTATGGACCGATTTGAACCTTATTTGACACAGTTGTTGAAAGTAAAAATCAAATACGTCATGCAAAATTTCAGCCAAATCGGATAGGAATTGCGCCCTTTAGAAGTTCAAGAAGTCAAGTCCCCAGATCTGTTTATATGACAGCTATATCATGTTATGAATCGATTTGAACCATACTTGGCACAGTTGTTGGATATCAAAACAAAATACTACGTGCAAAAATTCAATCAAATCGGATAAGAATTGCGCACTCTAGAGGCTCAAGAAGTCAAGACCCAAGATCGGTTTATATGGCAGCTATATCAGGTTATGGACCGATTTGAACCATACTTGGCACAGTTGTTGGATATCATAACAAAACACATAGTGCGACACCTCGTTGTGGAGAATATGGTGGATATGCCTGGCATATCAAATGGTGCAGTACCTACCAAATGCCGCCAGCATTACGAAGGGATAACCACCACCGACAATTTTTTATGAAGTTCTCGGCAGGATACGAAACCAGGTGTTCCCCGTCATAGACGGACATACTTACTTCTGCCCTACGGTTGCGTCCAATAGATGGCGCTATGATAAGGCTTATCCCAGAAGAAGAGCTGGCTAGGCGGGCAGAAATAAGAGTTTTTATTGTTGGCAAGATTCTTCCCAGGGACCTACTAAATTTACACCAAACTTTCCATTAATCAACAGGGGATACTTCTCTCATATAAGCGCAGCCCGATTAAAGTTTAAGCTCAATGGTAAGGGGCCTCCTATTTTATGCCGAGTCCGCCACCGTTGAAAATTCTGTCGATGTTCACACTGAGACCGGCTGCAAGAAATCATATGGGCCTAGAATTGCAAGAACCACTCCTCATCAGATTAGGACGTCGAGTGACCATAGCGAGTTTGGGGACGAAATGGGACGATATTTCGATGTAGCTGCCATGGGTTCATATGTGATGCATTTTTCACCGGATTATGATGAAAGGTTTTTGTCGTTTTAATCCCGAAAGCGGGAAAACGAACTCATTCCCTACCTAAGAACTACAGGTCAATAAGCCTCTCATTCTTCATTTTCAAGACTTTGGAAAGACTGCTTGACAAATGTATAGGGGACCGTCTCGACCCTTCACTGGTATGCGGCTATCAGCATGCGCACACTAAGAGTCGGTCTGTTGATAGTGCCTTTTATGGTGTGATTGGCTATATCGAGGGTAATTTAGATGTTGGCAACTTCACTTTGGCGCCCTTCTTAAATATAGAAAGGGGGTACATGACGCTCTGATGGATATTAAGGTCCCCGCTCTTTTGGTAAATTGGGTTTATATGATGCTGAAAGCCTGGATTATCAACGACGCATCACTGACAGAGTGCTCAATAAGGAAGATTGTGATCTGAAAAACAATGCAAAGGAGGAGTTTTATCTCCTCTCTTATAACTTTTGGTGATCGATGGGATTCTGACGTCTTTCGAGAGGGAGAGGGTGAAAGTCGTTGCCTACGCTGACGACGTTGTACGGACGTGTATAGCGTCTTTCAGGCGAAGGTCTTCGCTATCCTGAAGGCACTGGATATCTGGGCCCGATTAGGCAGTCACGGTATATGTGGACAGTCAGGCGGCACTAAAGACTCTGGCGTCGGGCCGCGCTATGTCAAATGTGTTTGGAAGAAAAAAGAACCTGAGTCCCAGTCAGGCAAACGACATATGAGCTGGCCATGAATGGATCGCTGAGTGACGCAAATCTTGCCATGGAATCAGTGGACGCCTTCTACAATGACTGTGTGAATAATGCCTGAGCTGGTGCCGTGAGTTTTGGGCTGCCAAAGGTTCTGTGGCTGAGAATTTCGAGAAACCAGACGTCGGTTATTCTGGAGAATATATGACTAATAGACTGCTAATAGAAGTCCTGACTGCTCATTGCAACATCAAGTCTTTGACGTCGCACTGGGTGCGGAAAATGGAAGACTACAGCAGTATGTGCGATGAGGAGAAGGAGTTGGAGACGGTCGAGCACCTGTTGTGTCACTACCCCTCAATTGTGAGAAGATGACACAGGATAATGGGTAAATACCTCCTTCCGAATCTGAATTTCCTCTTGTCATTCTGGAGTTCTGTAGATGTCTGAATTGGCTGACTTGGCCATACTCTCGACAGTGAGCTTTTATACCCACCACTATAGGATGGCGGGTATACAAATCCACTCATTCTCTTTGACATTCTAAATCAATCTAGCCATGTCCGTTCGTCTGTCCGTTTTATCGAAATCACGTTGGCATTCGAACGAATTAAGATATCCATGTGAAATTTTCCACCGATATATCAATGTAGGCCGTTGGGCCATATCGCGTTGGATTTGGATATAGCCCCCAAATAAACCGATCGCCAGTTTTGAATTCTTGAGCCCCTAAGGACCTCAAATTTTATCCGATTGGCAGAAATTTGGAACAAGGACTTCTGCTTCTCGGAATTAATAGTGGTAGGTACCCAAGATTCGGCCCGGCCAGACATAGCACGTTTTTATACCCTCCACCATAGGATGAGTGTATACTAATTTCGTCATTCTGTTTGTAACTACTCGAAATATTCATCTGAGACCCCATAAAGTATCGTCGTGAAATTTTATGTCGATCTAGCCATGTCCATCCGTCCGTCCATCCGTCCGTCCATCCGTCCGTCCATCCGTCCGTCCATCCGTCCGTCCATCCGTCCGTCCATCCGTCCGTCCATCCGTCCGTCCATCCGTCCGTCCATCCGTCCGTCCATCCGTCCGTCCATCCGTCCGTCCATCCGTCCATCCGTCCGTCCGTCCATCCGTCCGTCCATCCGTCCGTCCGTCCATCCGTCCGTCCATCCATCCGTCCGTCCGTCCATCCGTCCGTCCATCCGTCCGTCCATCCGTCCGTCCGTCCATCCGTCCGTCCGTCCATCCGTCCGTCCATCCGTCCGTCCATCCGTCCGTCCATCCGTCCGTCCATCCGTCCGTCCATCCGTCCGTCCATCCGTCCGTCCATCCGTCCGTCCATCCGTCCGTCCATCCGTCCGTCCATCCGTCCGTCCATCCGTCCGTCCATCCGTCCGTCCGTCCATCCGTCCGTCCATCCGTCCGTCCATCCGTCCGTCCGTCCGTCCGTCCATCCGTCCGTCCGTCCGTCCGTCCATCCGTCCATCCGTCCGTCCATCCGTCCGTCCATCCGTCCGTCCATCCGTCCGTCCATCCGTCCGTCCATCCGTCCGTCCATCCGTCCGTCCATCCGTCCGTCCATCCGTCCGTCCATCCGTCCGTCCATCCGTCCGTCCATCCGTCCGTCCATCCGTCCGTCCATCCGTCCGTCCATCCGTCCGTCCATCCGTCCGTCCATCCGTCCGTCCATCCGTCCGTCCATCCGTCCGTCCATCCGTCCGTCCATCCGTCCGTCCATCCGTCCGTCCATCCGTCCGTCCATCCGTCCGTCCATCCGTCCATCCGTCCATCCGTCCATCCGTCCGTCCATCCGTCCGTCCATCCGTCCGTCCATCCGTCCATCCGTCCGTCCATCCGTCCGTCCATCCGTCCGTCCATCCGTCCGTCCATCCGTCCGTCCATCCGTCCGTCCATCCGTCCGTCCATCCGTCCGTCCATCCGTCCGTCCATCCGTCCGTCCGTCCATCCGTCCGTCCATCCGTCCGTCCATCCGTCCGTCCATCCGTCCGTCCATCCGTCCATCCGTCCGTCCATCCGTCCGTCCATCCGTCCGTCCATCCGTCCGTCCATCCGTCCGTCCATCCGTCCGTCCATCCGTCCGTCCATCCGTCCGTCCATCCGTCCGTCCATCCGTCCGTCCATACGTCCGTCCATACGTCCGTCCATCCGTCCGTCCATCCGTCCGTCCATCCGTCCGTCCATCCGTCCGTCCATCCGTCCGTCCATCCGTCCGTCCATCCGTCCGTCCATCCGTCCGTCCATCCGTCCGTCCATCCGTCCGTCCATCCGTCCGTCCATCCGTCCGTCCATCCGTCCGTCCATCCGTCCGTCCATCCGTCCGTCCATCCGTCCGTCCATCCGTCCGTCCATCCGTCCGTCCATACGTCCGTCCATCCGTCCGTCCATCCGTCCGTGCATCCGTCCGTCCATCCGTCCGTCCATCCGTCCGTCCATCCGTCCGTCCATCCGTCCGTCCATCCGTCCGTCCATCCGTCCGTCCATCCGTCCGTCCATCCGTCCGTCCATCCGTCCGTCCGTCCATCCGTCCGTCCATCCTTCGAAAGTTATCGTGCTTTGATCCGTCCGTCCATCCGTCCGTCCATCCGTCCGTCCATCCGTCCGTCCATCCGTCCGTCCATCCGTCCGTCCATCCGTCCGTCCATCCGTCCGTCCATCCGTCCGTCCATCCGTCCGTCCATCCGTCCGTCCATCCGTCCGTCCATCCGTCCGTCCGTCCGTCCATCCGTCCATCCATCCGTCCGTCCATCCGTCCGTCCGTCCATCCGTCCGTCCGTCCGTCCGTCCATCCGTCCGTCCGTCCATCCGTCCGGCCATCCATCCGTCCGTCCATCCGTCCGTCCGTCCGTCCATCCGTCCGTCCATCCGTCCGTCCATCCGTCCGTCCATCCGTCCGTCCATCCGTCCGTCCATCCGTCCGTCCATCCGTCCGTCCATCCGTCCGTCCATCCGTCCGTCCGTCCATCCGTCCATCCGTCCGTCCATCCGTCCGTCCATCCGTCCGTCCATCCGTCCGTCCATCCGTCCGTCCATCCGCCCGTCCATTCGTCCGTCCATCCGTCCGTCCATCCGTCCGTCCGTCCGTCCATCCGTCCGTCTGTCAAAAGCACGATAACTTTCGAAGGAGTAAGGCTAGCCGCTTAAAATTTTGCACAATTACTTCTTATTAGTGCCGTATAAACCGATTTTGGGTCTTGACTTCTTGAGCCTCTACCGGGCGCAGTTCTCATCCGACTTGAATGAATTTTTAAACGAAGTATTTTGTTATGATATTCAGCAACTGTGCCAAGTATGGTTCAAATCGGTTCATAACCTGATATAGTTGTCATATAAACAGATCTGGGGACTTGACTTCTTGAGCTTCAAGAGGGGGCAATTCATATCCGATTTGGCTGATTTGCCGATTTTGTACGACGAATCCTCTCATAACCATCAATATACGTTTTTTATTATGGTCTGAATCGGTCTATAGCCCGATAGAGCTCCCATATAAATCGATCTCTCTATTTTACTTCTTGAGCCCCCAAAAGGGCGCAATTCTTATTCGAATTGGCTGACATTTTACACAGGTCTCCAACATATAATTTAATTGTGGTCCAAACCAGACCATATCTTGATATCGCTCTAATAGCAGAGCAAATATTTTCTTATATCCTGTTTTGCCTAAGAAGAGATGCCGGGAAAAGAACTCGACAAATGCGATCCATGGTGGAGGGTATATAAGATTCGGCCCGGCAGAACTTAGCACTCTTTTACTTGTTTATATATGCTGTATTCTTTCACGGTATATAATTCAAGCCTTGCAGTTTTGTTTTTTCAACCAAGAGATTTTTTTGGACCACCACGTTTCGCAACACTAGCGATATCATTAAAATGATCTATGGTGCGATACACAAACATTTTGTTCACTTTGAAGTGTTTGAGTTCTCCAACAAAAACCTGTTGTGATTTCCAGCCAATTATAACTCAATCACACTATCACGCTTAAACTCCATCACGAATAGCATCCTTTTGAATTAAACTCAGAAGCAAATGCTTTCGATGGCTTGTAAACCATATAATGAGCTGTCATTCAAACAAATATCATGAAGCTGTCATTTCTAGTTCGACAAATATGCGAATATGAACTTAGTAAAACTTCGTATCAGCTACCCTGTGAGTATTTTGGTTTAAACTTTTTACCTTTTCGTATATAACCCACAAATCGCCTTAGTCATAGTGTAGGGTGTAAAGAAAACCCCCCACAAAAGGCTACTCTTGTTTACCGTGTTTGTATGGAACTTATCATAAATTTATAAAATATTAGCCCCACTGCTACTTTCATTTCCATGTTTTTCCATAGGCTTAGCTTAGCTTAGAGTTGAGGTCATTTGTTTTTACTTACGGGTGACACATTTCTTGTATTGTTGTAGGTCCAACTGAATTTCACCGAATCTGGGGGATCAGCATCCACTTCACATTTGACCGGTATTGAGTGCATATTTATGGCGCCTATGGATGTTTGCTCTGTGCCAGGCTTACAGCGGGGTGAATCTGTAACAAAAAAAAAACCAACACCAGAAGAGAGAGTATGAGTATGGGGGTAAGGGAAAGCAAAAAGGAAAACATGAAAACAGAATGTGTGACAAAAGAAAAACAGGAGCAGAGCTTAGAGACTATACCATGAATAGTTTATGTTCAACACACACACACACTCACACATCCATATATGTATAAGTAAAATATCCTTTGGTTAAAATTTCTTTTGACATCAGATGGCTTTCTTGCTTTTGACTTTACATGAGGCTTGTGTAGGTTGCTTGTAAAGGTTATGTCTGTTGGAGTGTTAGCTGCCGTGTATGTGTGTGCTTTTGTGTGTTGAGAAACAATTGATGTAGCCTTGGGCAAAGTAATTAACATGGTCTACTTCAAGATCTAAAATACATAATGGCCTAGACTTGCAATGGTATGCGTGTGTATGTGTGTGTGTGATCATATGCACAGAACACTCATGTATAACACAGCAGATGCCCAAATGCGTTTCAAGTTATTTCGTTAACCTAGCCTGTTGTGAGAACGACGACAAGTCATATAATTTAACACTTGGTTGAAGTTTGACTATGCTTCGAGATTAATTAGTTTCGAAATTTTCTACTTAAATTATTTATCGTGTTTGCTTGGTAATAAACAGAATCTATCACCATTTAGTTGCTAGGCTGGATATAAGGATTAAAGGATTAATTTGTTCAAACTAAATTTTAATAGTTTTCAATAAATATGCCTTAGGTTTATGACTATGAGAAAATGGTTTTAAAAGCTATACTTTTCATGGGAGGCAAATTAATTTTTTTTTTTTAAGTTATTATACATAACATAAACAATGGCAAAAGCTGATTGGAAAATTGATTTTTAGGGACATAAAATAATCAATTTGTATCAAGAACATTTGTTAACATCTCAAAGCATATCCTATGAAAACAACACAAAATGAATGAAGAATGAAATTTCATGATTTCAACAAATTGACTGCAGGCACCAGTAGAAGATCGTCTGCATATGATACGAACTCAATGACTCTAGGGGTACATAATAGAGAATAGGTAAAAGTTAAACAATGACAAACGCCTAAAGCTAGCCACTCGAAATTTTTATACCCTCCACCATAGGATTTCGTCATTCTGTTTGTAACTACTCGAAATATTCGTCTGAGACCCCATAAAGTATATATATTCTTGATCGTCGCGAAATTTTATGTCGATCTAGCCATGTCCGTCCGACCGTCCGTCCGTCCGTCTGTCTATCGAAAGCACGCTAACTTCCGAAGGAGTAC
This sequence comes from Stomoxys calcitrans, assembly GCF_963082655.1. NCBI lineage: Eukaryota > Metazoa > Arthropoda > Insecta > Diptera > Muscidae > Stomoxys > Stomoxys calcitrans. Next base: position 22,527,822 of record NC_081553.1, read on the forward strand.
AGCTAGCCGCTTGAAATTTTGCACAAATACCTTTTATTAGTTTAGGTCGGTTGGTATTGTAAATGGGCCATATCGGTCCATGTTTTGATATAGCTGCCATATAAACCGATCTTGGGTCTTGACTTCTTGAACCTCTAGAAGGCGCAATTCTTATCCGCTTGGAATGAAATTTTGCACGACGTATTTTGTTATAATATCCAACAATTGTGCTAAGTATGATTTAAATCGGTCCATAACCTGATATAGCTGCCATATAAACCGATCTTGGGTCTTGACTTCTTGAGCCTCTATAGTGCGCAATTCTTATCCGATTTGAATGAAATTTTGCACGGCGTATTTTGTTATGATATCCAAAAATTGTGCCAAGTATGATTCAAATCGGTTCATAACTTGATATAGCTGCCATATAAACCGATCTTGGGTCTTGACTTTTTGAGCCTCTGGAGGGCGCAATTCTTATCCGATTGGAATGAAATTTTGCACGACGTGTTTTGGTATGATATCCAACAATTTTGCCAAGTATGATTCAAATCGGTTCATAATCTGGTATAGCTGTCATATAAACCGATCTTGGGTCTTAACTCTTGAGCCTCTATAGTGCGCAATTCTTATCCGATTTGAATGAAATTTTGCACGACATATTTTGTTATGATATCCAACAATTGTGCCAAGTATGATTCAAATCGGTTCATAACCTGATATAGCTGCCATATAAACCGATCTTGGGTCTTGACTTCTTGAGCCTCTGGAGGGCGCAATTATCGTCCGATTTAACTTAAACTTTGCACGTAGTGTTTTGGTGTTACTTTCAACAACTGTGCCAAGTATGGTTCAAATCGGTTCATAATCTGGTATACCTGTCATATAAACCGATCTTGGATCTTGACTTCTTGAGCCAAGTGATGGCGCAATTCTCATCCGATTTGACTGAAATTTTGCACGAGGTGTTTTGTTATGACTTCCAATAACTGTGCTAAGTATGGCGTAAGTCGATATAGAACCTGATATAGCTGCCATATAAACCAATCTGGGATCTTGATTTCTCGAACCTCTAGAGGGCGTAATTCTCATCCGATTTGGCTGAAATTTTGTACAAGGCCTACTCTCATGACCTTCAATATACGTGTCTAGTATGGTCTGAATCGATCAATAGCTTGATACAGCTCCCATATAAACGTATCTCCCGATTTTGCTTCTTGAGCCCTTACAAGGCGCAATTCTTATCCAAATGAACTGAAATATTACACAATGACTTCTATAATGTCAATCAGCATTCAATTATGGTCCGAATCGGACTATAACTTGATATAGCTCTATATATAGGATAACAGTTCTTATTCAATATTCTATGTTTGTCTAAAAAGAGATACCGCGCATAGAACTCGACAAATGCGATTAATGGTGGAGGGTATATAAGTTTCGGCCCGGCCGAACTTAGCACGCTTTTACTTGTTTGCGGATATTTCTTGTTGACATGGGTCGTTGGGCATTGCAAATGGGCCGCATCAGTTCAGATTTAGATTTACCTCCTATGGAAAACGTCTTTCGTTTTGACTTCTTGAGGTACTAGAAGACGCAATTGTTATTCGACAGAAATTTTGCACAAAGTGTTCTGTTATGACTTCCCATAACTGTGCCAGGAATGATCCAAATCGTTCTATAACCTATATTCCTTATAAATCGAAGATGGGTTATATCTAGCCCCCATATAGACCTATCTCCCCCTAAATGGTCTTAGGCCCATAAAAGCTGCAGATTTTGCCCGATTTATGCTAGGTCGTTCTTTCGACATTCATGCCGAATATGGTTTAGATCGGTATAAATTTGTATGATATTTCAATCCATTCGGATAAGAATTGCGCCTTATAGGGGCTCAAGAAGCCAATTCGGGAGATCGGCTTATATGGGATCTGTATCAAGCTATTGATCGATTCAGACCATATTAAACAGGTATATGAAAGGTCATGGGAGAAGCCGTTGAACAAAATTTCTGCCAAATCGGATGAGAATTGCGCCCTCTAGAGGCTCAAGAAGTCAAGATCTCAGATCGGTTTATATGGCAGCTTCATCAGATTATGTTCCGATCTGCGCCCAACTTAGCACAATTGTTGGAAGTCATAACAACATGCAAAATTTTCAGCCAAATTGGATGAGAATGGGGCCCTCTAGCGGGAACTGAGAACTGCGCCCTCTAGAGTCTCAAGAAATCAAGACCCAAGATGGCAGCTATATCAACCGATTTGGCCCATTTACTAACCCAACCGACCTACGCTAATAAAGAGATTTGTGCAAAATTTTAAGCGTCTAACTTTACTCCTTCGAATGTTAGCGTGCTTTCGACAAATAGACGGAGTGACGGACATGGTTAAATCGACTTAAAATGTCATGACGATCAAGAATATATATATACTTTATGGGGTCTTAGACGCATATTTCGAGGTGTTACGAACAGAAGGACGAAATTAGTATACCCCCATCCTATGGTGGTGGTGGTATAAAAATTAAAGATTTAAGGCAGTTTTTTCAATAAAAACTAATGAATGAAATTTTTTAACTTCCCAACTGTATAAATTTTTACAGTAAAATTTGTTGCAAATCCAAATCATGCATTAAAAATGAAAATTTAAAAAATCAGACTTAAAATGAAGATTTGGTAGACCGAACAATTTTTCGAAATACCGAGTTGACCAATTTTAGGGGCCTGTCAAAAGACACCCGGACAATCTAGGACCTTGAAATTTTGCACACGATCTCGATAGCACCTCAGCTCTAACCATTTCAAAAACAAGTAAAAGCGTGCAAAGTCGGCCGGGTCGAATCTTGGGAACCCACCACCATGGATTCTGCTAAAATATGGGAGCTATATCTGGTTATAGACCGATTTGGACCGTACTTGGCACAGTTGTTGGTCATAACATGATAGAACGCCGCATGCAAAATTTCAGTCAAATCGGACAAATATTGCGGATTGTAAGGGCTCAAGAATTCATATCGGGAGATCGTAGGCAGGATTTTATTTTAAGGGAGGGGGCCCCCCTCGAAATATTCGTCTAAGACCCCATAAAGTATATATATTCTTGATAGTTATGATATTTCAAGTCGAACTAGCCATGTCCGTCCGTCTGTCCGTCCGTCCGTCTTTCTGTTGAAAGCACTCTAACTTTCGAAGGAGTAAAGCTAGCCGTTTGAAATTTTCCACAAATACTTCTTATAAGTGTTGGTCGGCTGGGAATGTAAATGGGCTAAATCGGTTCACGTTTTGATATAGCTGCCATATAAACCGAACTGGGATTTCGAATTCTTGAGCCGCCAGAGGGCACAATTCCTATCCGATTTAGGTGAAATTTTGCATGGGGTGTTTTGTTATGACTTTCAACAACTGTGATAAGTATGGTTGAAATCGGAACATAACCTGATATAGCTACCTTATAAACCGATCCGAGGTCTTGACTTCTTGAGCCTCTAGAGGGCGCAATTATTATCGGATTTGGCTGAAATTTTCCAAGAGGTGTTTTATTATGACTTCCAACAACTGTGCTAAGAATAATTCAAATCGGTTCATAACCTGATATAGCTGCCATATAAACCTATCTAGGGTCTTGACTTCTTGTGCCACTAGAAGGCACAATTCTTATCCGATTTGGCTGAAATATTGCACGAACTGTTTTATTACGACTACCAATAACTGTGCTGAGTATGGTTGAAATTAGTCCATAAACTGATATAGCTGCCATATAAACCGATCTGGGATCTTGTCTTCTTAAGCCACTAGAGGGCGCAATTATTATCCGATTTGGCTAACATTTTTCATGTGGTGTTTTGTTACGACTTCCAACAACTGTGCTGAGTATGGTTGAAATCGGAGCATAACCTGATATAGCTGCCATATAAACCGATCTAGGGTCTTGACTTCTTGAGCCTCTACAGGGAGCAATTCCTATCCGATTTGGCTGAAATTTTGCAAGAGGTGTTCTATTATGACTTCCAACAACTGTGCTGAGTATGGTTGAAATCGGAACATAACCCGATATAGCTGCCATATAAACCGATCCGGGGTCTTGACTTCTTGAGCCACTAGAGCGCGCAATTATTATCCGATTTAGCTGAAATTTTGTACAACGGCTTCTCTCATGACCTTTAACATACGTGTCGAAAATGGCGGGAATCGATTTATAGCCTAATGCTGGTCCCTTATAAACCGATCTCCCTATTTTACTTCTTCAGCCCTTAAAGTGCGCATTTCTTACTAGATTTGGCTGAAATTTTACACAATGACTTCTACTACGGTCTTCAATATTCAGTTCAATTACGGTCTGAAATGAACTTGATATGGTTCCAATAACAATGCAATTCTATATTTTAATCCTTTGTTTCGCTAAAAAAAGATACCGTGGCAAGAGATCGACAAATGCGATGCATGGTGGAGGGTATATATGATTCGGCCCAGCCGAACATAGCACGCTGCTACTTGTTTATTGTTGTTTATTTTTATCAAAAGACATGGTGGTGGGTTCTCAAAGAAATCGAACATAACACATTTTTATATCCACCACCGTACGATAGGGGGTATATTTATTACTTATTCCGTTTGCAACACATCGAAATATCAATTTCCGAGCCTTCAAAATATATATGTATTTTGGATCGTCGTAAAATTCTAAGACGATTTAACGATGTCCGTGTGTCTGTCCGTCTGTCCTACCGTCTGTTGTAATCACTCTAGAGTCTTCAAAATTAAGATATTGAGCTGAAATTTGGCACAGATATGTCTTTTTGATGCACGCTGGCGAACGGGCCCAATCGGACTATATTTAGATATAGCTGCTATATAGACCGATTTTCCGATAAAGGGTCTTATTCCCATAAAAACTTTATTTTTCATCCAATTTTGCTGAAATTTGAAACAGTGGGTAGATTATAGCTTCTATATAACTGACCCAAATATGGTTCAGATCGGTTTATATTTAGATATATCTACCATAAAGACCGATCTCCCGATAAAGGGTCTGAAGACCATAAAAGCTTTATGTTTTTACCCGATTTGGCTGAAATTTACAAGAGTGAGTTATTTTAAGCCTCCCGACATCTGACCTAAATATGGATTATATCGGTTCATATTTAGATATATCTACCATATAGACCGATCTCCCGATAAAGGGCCTGAAGACCATAAATGCTTTATTTACTACCCGATTTCGCTGAAATTTGCAAGAGTGAGTTATTTTAAGCCTCCCGATATCCGACCTTAATATGGTTCATATCGAACTATATTTATTGTAGATATAGCTGCCATATAGACGTATCTGCCGATAAAGGGTATGAAGCCCATAAAAGCTTTATTTATTACCCGATTTTGCCTCCCGATATCTGACCTTAATATGGTTCATATCGGAATATATTTAGATATAGCAGCCATATAGACTGATCTGTCGATAAAGGGTCTGATGGCTATAAAAGCTTTAATTTTTATCCGATTTCGCTGAAATTTGAAACAGTGAGTAGTTTTACGCCTCCCAACATAGGACCCAAATATGGTTCACATCGGACTATATTTAGATATAGCTGAGATATTAAGCGATCTGCCGATAAACGGTCTGAAGCCCATTAAAGCTCTATTTATAACCCGATTTCGTTGAAATTTGAAACTGTGGGTAGTTTTAGGTCTCCCGACGTTCGTGCCAAATATGGTGAGTATCGGACAATATTTAGATATAGCTTCCTTACAGAGAGATCTCCGAAAGGGTCTGAAGCCCATAAAAGCTTTATTTTTTTATCCGATTTCGCTGAAATTTGAAATTCAAAATTCAACAGTGACTTATATTTATTTGACCACTCGAAGTCCGTACCGAATTTGGGTGCGTAAGTTATCCAATGTTCACCAGATTGTGGCGGAAGGAGGTTTACATATACACCCGAGGTGTTAGGTATCCAAAGTTCGGCCCAACCGAACTTAAAGCCTTTTTACTTGTTATATTCTCCACCATGGAATGAGGTTATACTAATTTCGATTAAGTCCGTTTTCAGTCTGCCTATCGAAAGCACGCTAGCTTTCAAAGGAGTAAAACCAGTAGCCCGAAATTCCACAAATACTTTCTATTAGTGTAGGTTGGAACATATCGATCCACGTTTTAATTTATCTCCCATATAAACCGATCTCCCGATTGCACATCCTGAACCCCTAGAGAGTATCCTATTAGGCTGAAATTTTGAACAACTACTTCTCCCTTGACCTTCAATATAGGTGCTGAATATGTTAACCCTGTCAAATTTGTTATTTATCAACCGATACGACAAAATATGGTAGAGTGAGTTGTTTTGAACCCTTCGATATCATTGGCTGATTAGGTACACATTGATCGGACTATAGTTCGATGAAACTATTAAAGACCTATCTGCCAAATAAAGTCATAACAAATTCCATCTAATATCAAATAAATTGTGATAAGATATACATCCATGGGCATATTATTATTCCATGTTTTATTAGGCCTATCTGTAGCTAAAATCTTTTGTAATACTCACTATCATCTCCAGTTTTGTTTTTAATATGAAAATGGTATCTGTGACACAAACGCCACAGAGTATCGTGGCAACAGCTTCTCAAGTAAAAAAAACAAGAAGTTAACATCGAATAATATGAGCAAGGATTTCATTTTTCAATCTCATCTTCGGTATTTCAGTAATATCTTGGATGCCATTTCCCTCTTATTGAAGCATGCTGCAACATGCTGTATGTAAAAAGAAACCTGCCAATGTTGGCTGTTGCAATTGCGGAAGTGCATAAGGCCCAAGGGGAGTTGTTCCCAGAGGTTTGTAATTCAAGAACTCGTTAAAAAAAAAATGGAAAGAGGGCCATAGAAAATGAAGCCTGGCACAATGCGTAGGGGAGAAAGGCAAGGGAGTTTGTTGTTGCATCAATATCAGATATTGTGTTTGTTTGGGTCTGTTTTCTCACTGTTTTTTCACTGCTGGTTGGTTCTCTGCTACTTTTGAGGAATGTTTTATTATGTTTTTCACTTTGCCAAAATATTTAAGTTTTTCATCGAACTCTAAAGTAAAAAACGAAACAACGAAAGGAAATATTTGTACTGTTGGCATTTGGCTTGAGAAAATTTAAAAGTTTTGTTCTGTTTTCTCTGGTTTTATTCTCTCAAATCTTGCAGGTTTTTTTTCGTTAAATTTGCTTTTTATGTTTCCTTCCATTTACCTGAGGCTTGTGCAAATGTGAAACTTTGCCTTGTTGTTTTTTGTTTGATTCTCTTTTTTTTGGGGGGGTGGGGTGTTTGGCAAAGAAAAATATTTCTCGTTTTTGTTTTGACATTGTTGCGATTATTGTTATTATTATTATTATTATTCGAAACATGAAAATACACTTTGCCATAAGAAATCATTAAGAAGTGCTCTGTTTTGCTTCGTCTATGTGTTCTATACCAAAATACTAAAAAAGTAGCTATGAAACTTTGTTTTACTTATGAAAACATTTATTCTTTGTGTTTCTTCCCCATGGACCCCTCCAAGGAGAAACCAAACTTGAATTGAGGTAAACTTGTTACAATAAAACACCTCATATGTACACGGCATGCCACTATGGCGATGATGGTGATGATGTTGCGAAAAATTAGTTTTGCAACTATTTATTTTATCGTTTAAAGTTTGGCTCAGCATGTGAATGGGCGAAGAAGCAAAATTGAAAAAATAAGAACATATGAGGCCACTTGTGTGGAAATTGTCTTTTTTCGTCAGAGCTGATTAAAATAAGTAAAAAGGCGTTAAGTTCGACCGGGTCGAACTTTGGATACCCACCACCTCGGGTATATATGTAAACCACCTTTCGTCAAAATGCGGTGAAAATGCATACTTTAGGTATAACAAAATATTGGTCCAATCTGAACCATCGATCTGAACCATATACGACACGGATGTCGACAAGATTTATATAAATCGCTGTGTCAATTTTCAGTGAAATCGGATCCAATTCTGGACCGATTTGAGCCAAGTTCCAGAAAAATGTCGAAGATCCTAACACAACTCACTGTCGTAAATTTTGTACATTAAATGCGCCTTTCATGGGGCGCATTTATCGAGAGATCGGTCTATATGGCAGGTATATGAAAATCTAGACCGATCTGAGCCAAATTGAAGATGGATGTCGAAGAGCCAAACACAACTCACTGTCCCCAATTTCGGCGACATCGGATAATAAATGCGAATCTTATGGGCCCAAAACTTTAAATCGAGAGATCGGTCTATATGGCAGCTATATCCAAATCTGGACCGATCTGTGCCGTATTGCAGAAGTTTATCGACGGGCTTAATTTAACTCACTGTGCCAAAATTTGGCAAAATCGGACCAAAAATGAGCCTTTTATGGGCCCAAAACCTTAAATCGAGATATCGGTCTATATGGCAGCTATATCCAAGTCTGAACAGATCTGGGCCAAATTGAAGAAGGATGTCGAAGAGCCGAACACAACTCACTGTCCCAAATTTCGGCGATATCGGGAAATAAATGCTTCTTATATGGGCCCAAAACCATAATTCGAGAGATCGGTCTATATGGCAGCTATATCTAAATCTAGACCGATTTGGGCCAAATTGAAAAAGGGCGTCGAAGGGCTTATATAACTCATTGTCCTTAATTTTGGCAAAATCGGATAACAAATGCGCCTTTTATGGGCGCAAGACTATATATCGAGAGATCGGTCCATATGGCAGCTATATCCAAATCTGGACCGATCTGTGCCATATTGCAAAAGTATATCGAGAGGCTTAACTTAAGTCACTGTTCAAAATTTCCGCGACATCGGACAATAAATGCGCCTCTTATGGGACCAAAACCTCAATTCGAGAGATCGGTCTATATGGCAGCTATATTCAAATCTGGACTGATCTGAGCCAAATTGAAGAAGGATGTCGAAGGGCCTAACACAATTTATTGCTCCAAATTTCATCAAAATCGGATAATAAATGTGGCTTTTATGGGCCTAAGACCCTAAATCGGAGAATCGGTATATAAGACAGCTATATCCAAATCGGGATCGACCTGTGCCATATTGCATAAGTATAACGAGGGGCTTAGCTTAAGTCACCGTTTCAAATTTCGGCGACATCGGACAATAAATGCGTTTTTATGGGACCAAAACCTTAATTCGAGAGATCTGTCTATATGGCAGCTATATCCAAATCTGAACCGATCTGGGACAAATTAAAGAAGAATGTCGAAGGGTCCAACACACCTCACTGTCCCAAATTTTAGCAAAATCGGATAATAAATGTGGCTTTTACGGGCCAAAGACCCAAATCGGCGGATCGGTCTATATGGGGGCTACATCAAGATATATTCCGATATAGCCCATCTTCGAACTTAACCCGCTTATGGACAAAAAAAAGACTCTGTGCAAAATTTCAGCTCAATATCTCTATTTTTAAAGACTGTAGTGTGATTTCAACACACAGACGGACAGAAGGACGAACGGACATGTCTAGATCGACGTAGAATGTCGAGACAATCAAGAGCAATTAAATTTTGGAGTCTCTCATCAATATTTCGAGGTGTGGGTTAAAAAATTTTTTTTATGTTCTCAAGATCTTAATAAGTATTTAAAAGCGTACTGAGTTCGGCTGGGGCAAATCATATTATCCACCATAGATCGTATTTGTCCAGTTTTTTTACCGGCATCACTTTTTAGGCAATTATATGACAAAGGAAAAGAATTGCTCTGATATTGGAGCTATAATATCAAGTTATCATCCGATTTGGACCATAATTGAACTGATTGTTGGAGACCATAGTAGACGTCGTTGTGTAAATTCAGCCAATTCGAATAAAAAATGCGCCCTTTAGGGGCCCAAGAAGTAAAATAGGGAGATCGGTTTATATGGGAGCTGTATCAGGCTATAGACCAATGCAGACTATAACTGACGCGTATGTTGAAGGTTATGAGAGATTCCATGTACAAAATATCAAAATCGGATAATAAATGCGCCCTCTAGAGGCTCAAGAAGACAAGATCCCAGATCGGTTTATATGGCAGCTATATCAGGTTCTGGAACGATTTGAAACATTTTTGGCACAGTTATTGGAAGTCGTAATAAAACAGCTCATGCAAAATTTTAGCTAAATCGGAAAAGAATTGTGCCCTCTAGAGGCTCAAGAAGTCAAGAAGTCAAGGCCCGAGATCGGCTTGTATGGCAGCTATATCAGGTTATGGACCGATTTCAACCATACTCAGCACAGTTGTTAGAAGTCATAACAAAACACCTCATGCAAAATTTCAGCCAAATCGGATTAAAATTGTACACTTTAGTGGCTCAAGTTCGGTTTATATGGCAGCTATATCAGGTTATGAACCGATTTCAACCCACCACCGAAGGATGGGGTATATTCATTTTGTCATTCCGTTTGCAACACATCGAAATATCCTTTGCACAGATTCTTTTTTTCTAAATAAGCAGCATAAGTTCGAAAATGGGCTATATCGGACTATATCTTGATATAGCCCCCATATAGGCCGATCCACCGATTTAGGGTCTTAGGCCCATAAAAGCCACATTTATTATCCGATTTTGCTGAAATTTGGGACGGTGAGTTGTGTTAGGCCTTTCGTCTTTCCTCGTCAATTAGGCTCAGATCAGTCCAGATTTGAATATAACTGTCATATAGACCGATCCTCCGATTTAGGGTTTTGCCCATAAAAGCCACATTTATTATCCGATTTTGCTGAAACTGAGGACAGAGAATTGTGTTAGGCCCCTCGACATATTTCGTCACTTTGGCTCAGATAAGTCCAGATTTGGATATAGCTGACATATAGACCGATCCTTCGATTTAGGGGTATTAGGCCCAAAAAAGCCGCATTTATTATCCGATTTTGCTGAAATTTGGGACAGTGGGTTGTGTTAGGCCCTTCGATATCCTTCGTCACTTTGGCTCAGATAGGTCCAGATTTGGATATAGCTGCCATTTATACCGACCCTTCGACTTAGGGTTTTAGGCCCATAAAGGCGATATTTATTATCCGATTTTGCTGAAATTCGGGACAGCTAGTTGTGTTAGGTCCTTCGACATTTATTATCCGATTTTGCTGAAATTTGGGACAGTGAGTTGTGTTAGGCCCTTTGACATCCTTCGTCAATTTGGCTCAGATCGGTCCAGATTTGGATATAGCTGCCATATACACCGACCCTCCGCGTTAGGGTCATAGGTCCATAAAAGGCGCATTTATTGTCCCGTGTCGCCGAAATTTGGGACAGTGAGTTATGTTAAACCCTCTGATATTCTTCTGCATTATGGCACGGATCGGTCAAGATTTGGATATAGCTGACATATAGACCGATCTCTCGGTTTTAGGTTTTGGGGCCAGAAAAAGCGCATTTAAGGTCCGATGTCCGCGCAATTTGGTACAGTGAGTTGTGCTAGGCCCTTCGACATCCTTCTTCAATTTCACGCAGATCGGTCCAGATTTGGATATAGCTGGCATATAGACCGATATCTCGATTTCAAGTCTTGGCCCCAAAAAAGACGCATTTATAATCCGATTTAACTGATATTTGACACATTAACCTATGTTAGGCTTTTCGACATCCATGTTGTATAAGGCTTAGATCGGTTTATTTTTATATAAAGCTACTAAAAATACCAATATTTTGTTATATACAATTAAACAATGACTTGTACTTATTAGTATTTGGTCCAAATCGGATCATGTTTCGATATGGAACATAAGGTTTGCAATTTTCACTGGATTTTGATGAAGGGTGGTTTACATATATACCCGAGGTGGTGGGTATTCAAAGTTCGGCCCGGCTGAACTTAACGCCTTTTTACTTGTTATATATACGATTTTTAAATTTCAGACTTTTCAAAAACTTTCTCTCTCTCTCTCACTTTAAAATATTGACCGTCAATCACCGATGCTTATGAAAATTTGGAAACCTTTTGCCAATCGATTGCCAAATCTGCAATATCCAACCTATTGCCATGGAGCACATAACTAAATCACTTTGGGTTATTGAAAGAACATTTGAACATTGGAATTTAGACATGGATGACGAGAGAAGATGACGATGACTATGACAACACCTGCTAACAACAGCAATAAAGGAATGCATTGCATTCATTGGAATGAAAAGGCTTTCTACACATCATAAGATATAGCATAGCATACTTTTTCCCCTTCACCTATAGTCGTTGCCTTTTGGAACAATGATTCTAACTTTTTCGAACGAGTTTTAAATTGTTCCGTTTTGGGATGTTTCAATTTTGCCAAAGATCCCTGTTTCATAGTCGTAGGGAACTTCAATGATTTGGCTAAACCTCATTGCAGCTGCACAAAACAAGGACTTCAGCAGTGTTTCACTTCAGCCAAACAGACAGATTCTCAGTGAGACAGGTACAGAGTTATTGCTTGCCCAAATGCATGTCTGAGTTATCCTGTGCTTGTGTGTATATCAATGGTTACGTGTCCTTTGTGCAGTATACTGATAAACATGAAATGCAATAAATGGTTGTCAAAAATTCTTGAATGCAAAGACAAGCAAGCAGTTACTCAGTCATATATAGCATCACCAGAGGTGCAAGAGTTCGTTTACCAAAGAGTGTTGTTAATACTTTTTCGCACGAATCTGTAAGATTTGATTTTTATAGCAAATTTATTTAAAATCTATTTTATACAAGATTTCGAGGAAATAAGACAGGTGTAGGTTTCTCGTTACCAATTGTTTTGCTTTTACTTTAAGTATAAAAATGTATTTTTTTATTTTATTTTCCTTAAAATTTTAGGTAGACAAATTTTGGGTTGGCAACACTACTCACAACTGCCCGAGGAGAAGAAACTTGCAGGCAACGATAACAACGGCAATCGTTTTTGAGTAGAACTTGTAACGCAGGACAATGAAAACAATCAATGAATTCAAATTTGTGTTATTTTATGGCTTCCACTAAAGTCAACTTTCAATAGCTTTGCCCTAACAGAGAAGCATCTCTCTCTATCTCTTCTCATACACATGTTGTTCTGTTGCCCATACTCCCATATAACTGAGACGACTATGTGTGAGTGTGTCTGTGTGTGTCAGTGTGCACTCCTATTAAATTTGAGTTGTTTTATTGTTCATATCGCACCCATTTCCGATTTCCTAGTTCTCAGTGGGTATTGTTCTGTGTGTGAGTGTGTATTTGTTTGTGTCCTTATTTGTCTCTTCTTGTTAGCGTGAGAAAGAGTGAGAGAGAGAGAGAAAGTGACAGAGTGAGCCCGTATGATTGCTGGCACCAAGCTATGCCGTTGTTTTCCATCCTAGAGTATGGCAGTTTTGATTGCATGGCATATTTCGGCCATTCAAAATACACAGTAGTCTGAAATACTTTTAAAAGTTTACTTTTTCGTTTAAGGGGAGCAAATTACTTTTTACGATTTTAAAGAAGGAAGGATATTGTCCAGTGGAAAATTTAATTTGAATTTTTATAGCTACAATTCGCAATTCACAGCAAGGTTTGCATGAACAATTAGATGCGCTCCAGCGATTAGGTCAAGGCTTTGTGTTAAACAGTGATATTTTTTTTTTTTTTTTGGGAAAAGGAAGTTATTTGGGGATGTTAAAAGGAAATGTAAGTTTATTTTGTGGAATGAATTGTTGGAGAATTGATGAGGAATTTTATAGATGGCGGTTTAAAGATACACTTGCCAAACTCAAATATTTATTCTTGATTGGTTATCTTATACTATAACCTTCGGTTCAGGGTCCACCATTCGGTTCACCCTGTAGCTACTCAAGAAGTCAAATCGCGAAATCGGTTTATGTTGGAGCAATATCAGGTAAATGACGAATGAAGACCACCTGGGCACAAAAAACTTTGCGCAAACTACACCAAATCGATTCGAATCAAGAATTCATATCCGGGTATCGGTATTTAAGGGGACCTATATCAGCATGTAGTCCGATTCGAAGCTTACTTGGCACGGATGCTGGTAATCATAACAAAAACCAGTAAGGAAGGGCAAAAGTCGGGCAGTGCCGACTGTATAATACCCTACACCTACCCTTTAAGTACAATGTGCGAGCTCGTGGACCTCGGCGAACAAAAATTTGTTCAAACCGGAATAACTACGGTTGACAAATGACAAAATTATTGCAAATTTTCCCAAATCTGACGAACATATATATGGGAGCTATAACTACTAGTGAACCGATTTCTGAAATTAAGCAGTTAAGTCGAGAGTCATTAGAAAATCCTTCCTGCAAAATTTTGAGAGAATCGGGTAACAAATGACCATTTTATTGCATTATTACTGCAAATCGGACGAACATATATATGGGAGCTATATCCAAATCTGTACCGATTTTTTCAAATTTCAATAGGCCGAAAGACACGCCCATACGAAATTTCGAGAAAATCGGCTAACAAATGACCATTTTATTGCAGTATTACTGCAAATCGAGCGAACATATATACGGGAGCTATATCCAAATCTGAACCGATTTTTTCCAATTGCAATAGGCTTCATCTCTAGGCCGAAAGACACGCCTATACCAAATTTGAAGACGATCGGATGAAAATTGCGATCTGTAGTTTGTACACAAACTAACATGGACAGACGGACAGAGCTAAATCGAATCAGAAAGTGATTCTGAGTCAATCGGTATACTTATCAATGGGTCTATCTCTCTCCCTTTTGGGTGTTACAAACTAATTCACCAAGTTATAATATCCTATACCACAGTAGAGGTGTAGGGTATAATGTCCGTGCCGAATTTGTGTCCTTAAGTTATCCAATTTTCACCGGATTGTGACGAAATGGCGTTTACATATACACCCGAGGTGGTGGGTATCCAAAGTTAGGCCCTGCCGAACTTAATGCCTTTTTCCTTGTTTTTCTGATTCGTGTTTTCAAAGTAAAACCTTCGAGTTTGCCGGGTGATGGGCTACTAACCCAATGACCCCAACCTATCTTTTTATCGTTCTATAGGTGAACTCTTAGCACATTTTAGCTCACTTCCTTTAACGGATGTTAAAGGAAGCTACCCAGGTGACACGGGGGGAAGGTTTGTGTCCACTTTTTAGATGAAGGGAGATTAAGATAAGAATGGATTTTGCCAAATTGTCAAAACCAAACCCAACCGTTGCTTGGTTTCCAACATCCACAAGTCATTCCCTTTACCTTAATTCTCAAAATTTTCGGAACTCCGAAATGTTTGCACCAAATTAAGTTAAATAACCGCCTTACAGTGAACCAAAAACACGAATTTGGGCCAAGCAACCTGATGCCCCAACTCTCAATCGGAAATATGTCCGTTTGAGGGGTGACTGGGACTATGTGGGTATTTGAAAGTAGGTTAAGAATTCGACATACAAATTTTGATTTAGGTTGCTTCAAAGAGTGAGCCACCCTATTTTAGGAACATTCTGTGAAAAAAATTTGTAAATGGTACATTTAAAAAAGAACCAAGTAAGAGTGTGCTAAGTTCAGTTGGACCGAATCTTATATACCCTCCACCATGGATCGCATTTGTCAAGTTCTATAAATAACAAACCAAAAAATATTGAATAAGAATATGCTATTGTGTAATATTTCAGTTCATTCGGATAAGAATTGCGCCTTGTAGGGGTACAAGAAGCAAAATCGGGAGATCGGTTTATATGGGAGCTGTATCAAGCTATTGATCGATTCAGACCATATTAGACACGTATGTTGAAGGTCATGAGAAAAGTCGTTGTAAAAATTTTTTTCCAAATCGGATAAAAATTGTGCCCTCTAGCGCCTCAAGAAGTTAAGATCCCAGATCGGTTTATATGGCAGCTATATCAAAACATGGACCGATATAGCCCATTTACAATCCCAACCGACCTACACCTAAGAAGAAGTATTTGTGCAAAATTTCAAGCAGCTAGCTCCAATCCTTCGAAAGTAAGCAAGCTTTCGACAGACTGACAGACGGACGGACAGACGGACGGACAGACGGACGGACGGACAGACAGACGGACAGACGGACGGACAGACGGACGGACGGACAGATGGACAGACAGACGGACGGACAGACGGACAGACGGACAGACGGACAGACAGACAGACAGACGGACAGACAGACAGACAGACAGACGGACGGACAAACGGACGGACTGACGGACATGGCTAGATCGACTTAAAATGACATGACGATCAAAAATATATACACTTTATGGGGTCTTCGATGCATATTTCGAGGATGCATATGCTGGAGGGTATAAAATAAAATCCATAAATTTTAATTTCTCAAAAAAAAAAAAAATATTTAAGCAAATTTCCACAAACAATAACTGCTGAAATCCTAAGCCATTAATTTTGAGTATAATTTTCACACACTGTCCCAAGTTGCACTTTTTTCCCAATGAACTTGCAATGGTGGCGATACTCGTGTATGTCCATTGAAGTGTACGTTTGAGTGTTTGTATGCGCGCTTTATATTCAGCGACTACTTGAAGACGTTCTTACGTGGCCCGGTCTGAAAAAAAAAAATGTACCTCAAGCTACTATCTTAAGTTTCCCTGCCATACATTCACTCATATATATTCATTCTACTCTATAACGCATATATTTTGTTTTGTATGCTGACTTTAATGCCATTCACAGAATATTTCATATCATTGGTGGGTTGCTTGGTCGTTTTCGCTTGCCACTTGCCACTTTATTGTAGCTGTAGTCGCGTAGCCGTCGTATTGTACTTGGTTTCTGGTGTCGCCCATTAAATATTCATGACAATTCAAGGATTTCATGCAGAAGAGCCGTCATACAACAGCGAATTTTATGCTTATTTCTTTATATTATTATCATTTTTTTTCCTAGGTTCTGCCTTACTTTGTTTTTTGTTGGTGTAGTTTTTTGTGTGTTGCTTTCATGCTCCTTTTCTTGGTTTCGGTTTTTTTTTTGTTTTGCCCTGCTTGGCTTTCTTTAAACAATTTATAATAAATTGTTTTTCTTTCCAGCAGAGTGTCAATAAATTTGCAAATGAATGTATCATCCTAGAGCGATAGTGCTCTCTTGAATGGCAAAAGCAAAGGCATTGCCTAGACTTAGTCCTTAGTCCTAACGCTATGGCGCTGTGGCTCTTTATGGCCATAAGGAATGACAACAACAACAACACCAAAACACACAATATAAAAAAATCACAAATAGCTTCGCTTCATGGCAAATGTTTTATTAGATCTTTAGCACGCTAGAATGCATGCGTATGTTGAAAAAGAAAAAAAAATCATCGCGAGTGTTGTAACTTTGGCAGCAATAGTTGGGTGCTAAATCAGCGCTATTGTCACGATTAGTGGGTAAATTCATTCATTTATATTACAATTTGCTCAGGGGGAGTTTTTGTTTTCTCATACTAATGCAAAGAATGGTGATATTTGGGGATTATTTAGGGAGAAATTAAGGAATGGAAATTGTAGCAGGAGAATTTTTTAAATTTCTTTAAATTTTGGGAGATTTAAGAGAAAATTGTTGTGCTTGTCTTAATTTGAGGTTTTAAAGAAAAATAATTTTGGTTCAAAACAGGGTAGGGCAAGGGGATTGTGAATGCAAGTTCATGATTTTCAATAGTTTTGAATGAGATGCAATTCTCTTAAGGGCACGCCAAGATTTTTTATACCCTCCACCATATGATGGGGTTCGTAAAACATCGAAATATTCATCTGAGATCCAACAAAAGTGTTGGGTTGCCCAAAAAGTAATTGCGGATTTTTCATATAGTCGGCGCTGACAAATTTTTTCACAACTTGTGACTCTGTAATTGCATTCTTTCTTCTGTCAGTTATCAGCTGTTACTTTTAGCTTGCTTTAGAAAAAAGTGTAAAAAAAGTATATTTGATTAAAGTTCATTCTAAGTTTTATTAAAAATGCATTTACTTTCTTTTAAAAAATCCGCAATTACTTTTTGGGCAACCCAATATATGTATCCTCGATCATCTTGATATTCAAAGTCGATGTAGCCATATCCGTCCGTCTGTCTAAAGCACTCTAATTTTCGAAGCAAAAAGTAAAAAGGCGTTAAGTTCGGCCGGGCCGAACTTTGTATACCCACCACCTCTGGTATATATGTAAACCACCTTTCAACAAAATCCGGAGAAAATTGCATACCTTATGTCCCATAGCAGTTACATCGAAATATGTTCCGATTTGGACCAAAGACTAATAAGTACAAGTCAATGTTCAATTGTGTATAACAAAATATTGGTCTTTTTAGTAGCTTTATCTAAAAATAAACTGATCTTAACCATATACGGCACGAATGTCAAAAAACCTAATATAGGTCACTGTGTCAAATTTCAGTAAAAACGGATTAAAAATGGACCTTTTATGGGGCCAAGACTTTAAATCGATATATGGGTCTATATGACTATATCCAAATCTGCACCGATTTGGGCCAAGTTGCAGAAAAATATCGAATAGCCCAAGACAACGCACTGTCCCCAATTTCGGCGATATCGGATAATAAATGCGCTTTTTAAGGACCCAAAAGCTTAAATCGAGAGATCGATCTATATGGCAGCTATATTCAAATGTGAACCGATCTGGGCCAAATTGAAGAAAAATATTGAAGGGCCTAACATAACTCACTGTCCCAAATTTCGGCGAAATCGAATAATAAATGTGCCTTTTATGGCCCTAAAACCGAGAGATCGTTCTATATGGAAGCTATATCCAGATTTGGACCGATCTGAGCCAGATTGAAAAAAGATGTCAAAGGGCCTAAGAAAACTCACTGTCCCAAATTTCGGCGAAATCGAACAATAAATGTGCCTTTTATGAGCCCAAGACACTAAATCGAGAGATCGGTCTATATGGCAGCTATATCCAAATCTGGACCGATCTGTGCCATATTGCAGAAGGATATCGAGGGGCCTAAAATAACTCACTGTCCCAAATTTTGGCGAGATCTGACAATAAATGCGCCTTTTATGGACCCAAAAACTTAAATCGAGAGATCGGTCTATATGGCAGCTATATTCAAATCTGGACCGATCTGGGACAAATTGAAGAAGGACGTCGAAGAGCCTAACACAACTCATTGTTTTAAATTGCAGTGACATCGGACAATAAACGCGCCTTTTATGGCCCTAAAACCTAAAACCGAGAGATCGTTCTATATGGAAGCTATATCCAGATCTGGGCCGAACTGAGCCAGATTGAAAAAAGATGTCAAGAGACCTAAGAAAACTCACTGTCCTAAATTTTAGCAAAATCGGACAATAAATATGCCTTTTATGGGCCCAAGACACTAAATCGAGAGATCGGTCTATATGGTAGCTATATCCAAATTTGAACCGATTTGAGCTACATTGACGAAGAATATTGAAGGGCCTTACACAACTCACTGTCCCAAATTTCAACAAAATCGGATAATAAATATGGCTTTTATGGGCCTAAGACCCTAAATCTGAGGATCGGTCTATATGGCAGCTATATCCAAATCTGAACCGATTTGGGCTAAATTTACGAAGTATGTCGAAGGGCCTAGCACAACTCACTGTCTCAAATTTCAGCAAAATCGGATAAAAAATATGTCTTTTTCGGGCCTAAGACCCTAAATCGGAGGATCGGTCTATATGGCAGCTATATTCAAATCTGTACCGATTTGGGCTAAATTGACGAAGAATGTCGAAGCTAAATCTGACAATAAATGTGGCTTTTATGGGCCTATGACCCTAAATCGGAGGATCGGTCTATATGGGGTCTATATCAAGATATAGTCCGATATAGCCCATGTTCGAACTTAACCTGCTTATGGACAAAAAAAAAAGAATCTGTGCAAAATTTCAGCTCAATATCTCTATTTGTAAAGACGGCAGCGTGATTTCAACAGACAGGCGGACAAACGGACGGACATGTCTAGATCGTCTTAGATTTTTACGCTGATCAAGAATATATATACTTTATAGGGTCGGAAATGGATATTTCGATGTGTTGCAAACGGAATGGCAAAATGAATATACACCCATCCTTCGGTGGTGGGTATAAAAAGGCTAGGTGCTTGAAATTATACACGATTACTTCCTATTAGAATGAGTGGGTTGGGGTTGTAAATGGGCAGTGTCGGTCTATGTTTTGATATAGCTCTTGTATAAACCGATTTGGCTGAAATTTTGCACCAAGTTTTTCATTTAGACTTCTCAGACCTGTACCAAGTATGCTTCAAATAGGTTCATAACCTGATATAGCTCCTATATAAACCGATATTGGATCTTGAATTCGTCAGCCTCTAAAGGGCGCAATTATTATCCGATTTGGCTGCAATTTGTCATAAAGTGTTGTGGTTTGACCATCAGTAGCTGTGGCAAGTATAACCCATATCCGTTCATAACCTGATATAGCTCCTATATATCCTATATCTTGGGGTAGATGGTGCAGTTATCATTCGATATGGCTGAAATATTGCATGAAGTGTTGTGGTTTAACCATCAGCAACTGTGCCTAGTACAGCCCAAATAGGTTTATTACCTGATATAGCTTCCACATAAACCGATCTCAGGTCTTCACTTCTTGAGCCTATAGAGGGCGCAAATATCACTCGATATTTCTGAAATTTTATTATCCGATTTAGCTGAAATTTTTCATTCAGTGTTGTGGATTGACCATCAGTAACTGCGGCAAGTATAACCCATATCGGTTCATAACCTGATATAAGTCCTATATAAACCGATCTCGTATCTTGGGGTCTTGAGCTGCTAGATGGCGCAATTATCATTTGATATGGCTGAAATATTGCATGAAGTGTTGTGGTTTAACCATCAGCAACTGTGCCTAGTACAGCCCAAATAGGTTTATTACCTGATATAGCTTCCACATAAACCGATCTCAGGTCTTCACTTCTTGAGCCTATAGAGGGCGCAAATATCACTCGATATTTCTGAAATTTTTTTATCCGATTTGGCTGAAATTTTACATAAAGTGTTGGGGTTTGACCATCAGTAACTGCGGCAAGTATAACCCATATCGGTTCATAACCTGATATAAGTCCTATATAGACCGATCTCGTATCTTGGGGTCTTGAGCTGCTAGATGGCGCAGTTATCATTCGATATGGCTGAAATATTGCATGAAGTGTTGTGGTTTTACCATCAGCAACTGTGCCTAGTACAGCCCAAAACGGTTTATTACCTGATGTAGCTTCCATATAAACCGATTTCAGGTCTTCACTTCTTGAGCCTCTAGAGGGCGCAATTATCAATTGATATTTCTGAAATTTTATTATCCGATTTGGCTGAAATTTTTCATAAAGTGTTGTGGTTTGACCATCAGTAACTGTGGCAAGTATAACCCATATCGGTTCATAACCTGATATCATTCGATATGGCTGAAATATTGCATGAAGTGTTGTGGTTTAACCATCAGCAACTGTGCCTAGTACAGCCCAAATCGGTTTATTGCCTGATATAGCTTCCCCGATCTCAGATCTTCACTTCTTGAGCCGCTAGAAGGCATAATTCTTACCCGATTTGGCAGCAATTTTGAAACAAGTGTTTTACTTTGACTTCTAATACCTCCACCAAGTATGGTTTAAATCGGATCGTAACCTGATATAGCTCCCATATAATCCGATCTTGAATATTGAATTCGTGAGCCTCTAGAGGGCGCAAGCATAATCCAAGTTAGCTGAAAACTTTCATGAAGTGTTGTGGTTTGACCATCAGTAACTGTGTCAAGTATAGCCCAAATCGGTTCATTACCTGATATAACTCCCATATGAACCGATTTCGGATCTTTATTTCTTGAGCCGCTAGAGGGCGCAATTCTTATGTGATTCAGCTGAAATTTTGCACAAAAACGTCTTCTATGACATTAAATATACGCGCTTAATATGTTCCGAATCGGTATATAATTTGATATAGCTATCATATAAATCGATCTCCCGATTATACTTCTTGAGCCTCTAAAGGGCGCAATTCTTATCCGATTTGGCTGAATTTTTGCACAAAGTGTTTTATTTTGAGTTTTAACACCTGCACCAAGTATGGTTTCAATCGGGTCGTAACCTGATATAGCTCCCATATAATCTGATCTTGAATATTGAATTAGTGAGCCTCTAGAGGGCGCAAGCATAATCCGATTTAGCTGAAAATTTTCAGGGTTTTTTATACCCTCCACCATAGGATAACGGTATACAATTTCGTCATTCTGCTTGTAACTACTCGAAATATTCGTCTAAGACCCCATAAATTATATATATTTTTGATCGTCATGACATTTTAAGTCGATGTAGCCTTGTCCGTCTGTCTGTCTGTCCGTCCGACCGTCGGTCTGTCGAAAGCACGAAGGAGTAAAGCTAGCCGCTTGAAATTTTGCACAAATACTTCTTATTAGTGTAGGTCGGTTAGGATTGTAAATGGGCTATATCGGTCCATGTTTTGATATAGCTGGCATATAAACAACAATTTTCTAACGATCTGTTTAGTAGTCGGTTCACATTTAGATGTAGCTCTCATATACATATATAATTATTGGGTAGGTGTAGGGTATTATAGAGTCGGCTCCGGCCAACTTTTGCCTTTCCTTGATGGTTTTAATTCAATTTTAATAAC
This sequence comes from Stomoxys calcitrans, assembly GCF_963082655.1. Lineage (NCBI taxonomy): Eukaryota > Metazoa > Arthropoda > Insecta > Diptera > Muscidae > Stomoxys > Stomoxys calcitrans. The sequence continues at coordinate 22,550,365 of NC_081553.1, forward strand.
AAAACGTTCGTATCAGAAAATGTCTCACAAAGTTCTGTTGCTTTTAAGAGTAAAAGCTGGATTAGCTGTGGGTAAAGCGGAGCATCCCACATACGTGCCAAATATGAACCGAATATTTTACCATATTTCGATATAGTTGTCATTTAGAAAAGCATTCTTGAGCAACATTTCGCTCCTTCCAATAGCATTTATTTATAACAAATTTAATGTATTCAGTTAGTATATGTATAATATATTGAACTTATAACTCATATCCAATGTCTGTCTCAATTCTTTACCCTGTCTGCCAATTTGGCCCGGCCATCAATAAACTGCATGGCAAGTTCATATATGATTTATTACTCATATTTCTTGACATTTAAGGTTGAGTTGATCAATAAATTCTCCATTGAATTTTATTGTGCATAATTTTTTTTTTTGCTTGTACTATATAACTCACACTGCTGTAGAAATAAATTTTACCTCGTTATCCTTTGTAGAGATAAACAGTTCATTTGTGTGAGTATATGTTTGAGTGCCATCCATACACATGTCATTGTTGAAGTTTCTTGTTTTATTACATTGCATGCATTTATAACTTCCTTCTATTTATGATTATTGTCTTAAAATGTCAAAAAATTCTTCTCTTATAATCCAGAATATTTATGTAATTTTTAAACTTTGGTTTATTTTTTATTACAAAATGAAATTTTTCTTTTACGAGATGGTTAACCTTCACTAGGGTTTTTTTTATGTAAAATATACCAAAGGATTATAAATAACACAATACGCACACCAGTACTAAAAGGCACAACAGTTTGTTATGCAAAAATTTAGAACAATTAAAGAATATGAATATTTGGATTATTTGAATAAATATTAGATCTGTGGCATTAAACAATTTTGGATGTTGGTGATTCTGGAGAATATTTTATGTATTCATGTAATGCTATAACTTTAGAATTCATTTGGTTATTGCATAAATTGTGGTAAATTTGAAAGGAGCAAAATGTTATGTTTTATGATATTCAATCCTTTTATGGATTCCTGTATGAGCACAAAGGTTTATGCCTTATGTACAGGGTGGCTGATGAAAGCCGCTACCAAAAAAAAATGTAATAACTTTTTTTCTATTTAATAATAATAATTTAATAATTAATTTAATTAATTAATTAATTAATTTAATTAATAATAATTTAATAATTAATTTAATAATTTAATTTAACATGAATAAAAGAAAAATGTATTCCATACACCGAAAAAAAAATGTAGCAATATTCATCATTGTAGCAATATTCATCAGCCACCCTGTAGAAAAGAATTTTTAAACTATAATTGAGCCCTGTGGCTTACATATCGTTTATGGGGTTTTATAACAATTTTGCACAGCAAATCAAATATTTCGGGTAAAACAAAAAAATTGGCAGAAACGGATTTTTTTATTTTATAATAATGAATTTTTTTGTTTTGAAGAAAACTACAAGAACAAATGAATTATGAACTATTAAAGGAGATTTAAAACAAGCAAAAAGGCGTTAAGTTTGGCCGGGCCGAACTTTGGATACCCAACACCTCGGGTATCGGTCGAGAGATCTGTCTATATGGCAGCTATATCCAAAACAGAACCAATCTGGGCAAAATCTGATCTGAGCGATCTGAGCCAAATTGAAAAAGAATGTCGAAGGATCTTACACAAGTCAATGTCCCAAATTTCGGCGATATCGGAAAATAAATAGGCCCAAAACCATAAATCGAGAGATCGGTCTATATGGCAGCTATATCGAAGTCTAGACCGATTTGGGCCAAATTGAAGAAGTATGTCGAGGGGCTTAATCTTACTCACTGTCCCAAATTTCGGCGACATTGGGCAATAAATGCGCCTTTTATGGGCCCAAAACCTTAAATCGAGAGATCGGTCTATATGGCAGCTATATCAAATATTGAACCCATCTGTGTCACATTGCAGAAAGATATCGAGGGGTCTAATATAACTCACTCTCCCGATTTTCGGCGACATTGGCAATAAAAGCGCCTTTTATGGGGCCAAAACCTTAAATCGAGAGATTGGTCCATATGGCTGCTATATCCAAATCTGAAACGATCTAGGCCAAATTAAAGAAAGTTGTCGAAGAGTCTAACGCAATTCACTGTTTCAAATTTCGGCGAAATCGGACAATAAATACGACTTTTATGGGCCGAAATCCTTATATCGAGATATTGGTCTATGTGGCAGCTATATCCAAATCTGAACCGATCTGTGCCATATTACAGAATGGTATCGAGGGGTCTAATATAACTGACTGTCCCAAATTTCGGCGAAATCGGACAATAAATGCGTCTTTTATGGGAACAAAACCTTACATCGAGAGATCCTTCTATATGACAGCTTTATCCAAATCTGAACCGATCTGTGCCCCATTGTAAAGGGTATCGAGGGGTCTAATTTAGCTCACTGTCCCGAATTTCGGCGACATCGGACTATAAATTGCGCCTTTTATGGCCCCAAAACATTAAATCGGGAGATCGGTCTATATGGCAGCTATATGCAAACGGAATGACAAAATGAATATATCCACATCCTTCGGTGGTGGGATGTTTTTAAATTGGCAGAATCAATCCCTCTAGGGAGTATGCAAACTTCGTCATTTGTAGCACTTTTTGATATTTGGGTCTATATTTTTAAACATCTTGACATTCTAGGAGGTTTCTTTAGTCACATCAGTCTGTCTGTCTGTCTGTCAATATATTCGTCCGACTACTCGCCCTTTGTTGGTTTATCCTTATATCCATTCATCCTTATGTCCATCCATCCCTACATCTATTCATCTTTATGTATATCCATTTTTATGTCCGTCAATCTCTATATACATCCATCCATAGGTCCGTCTATCCGCGGCTCGATCATCCCTATGTCTGTCTGTCTATCCCCAGTTTGTTTATCCCTATCGGTCCATCCATATCATCCTAATCTCCATCCATGCCTATATATATATCTTCCTATGTCCATCCATCCCTATGTCCGTCTATTCCAATGTGCGTTCATTTCTATGTTCGTCCATTCCTATGTCGGTCCATCCCAATGTCGGTCAATCCCAATGTCAGTCCATCCCAATGTCGGTCCATCTCAATGTCGGTCCATCCCAATGTCGGTCCATCCCAAAGTCGGCCATCCCAATGTCCGTCCATCCCTATGTCGGTCCATCCCAAAGTCGGCCATCCCAATGTCCGTCCATCCCTATGTCTGTCTATCCTCAGTTCGTCCATATTTATGTTCGTTTAACCCAATGCCCTAATATGCATTCATAATTATGTCCGTCCATTCCTATGTTCTGTGACTTTTGATAAGCCAACGATTTAACCTTTGGGTACTTTACATATGCTTTGAAACCAAATGTGTAAGGGTGATAGTAAGATTGGTAGTAGGCCGAGAGAAAAATAAACAAAAAAAATTAGTTACGTAGGTATAGAGAAGAAAAAAAAATTTTGGGAGATGGATTGAAAAAAGAAACTTGAAGAGAAAAGACATTAATTTTTTTGTGCTACGGAAGAAAAATTTAGAAAAATTGTTTAAATATCAGAAAGAAAAGAAAATAAAAGATTGTGCCAGAAAAATAACAAAGACTACGGACCGTAACAAGGAATGTTACTGGTTGTTCAACGAACTCAATAGATGAGAATAGAGTACATAATATGATTTCTGAGTCAATTTGTGATTTGAGAAGAGAGTTAACCGCATCAATTACAGAAGAGATTGGTAATTTGATAATAGGGCTTCCTTTAGGTCAGGATAGAAGAGGAACTGTTAACTCTACCGCAGAGATACGTCCTAGAGAAGCTAATGGTAGTCCTTATACTCCTCCGATTTCTTCCGAGAAGGCTATGAATGTAATAAGAAATTGGAAATTAGCGTTTACTGGAAGTAGTAATGATATCTCCATTGACGAGTTTATCTATAGGGTCAATATTATGACGGAGAATACTCTAGGAGGCGATTTTCAATTGTTATGCAAGTATGCTCATTTATTGTTCGACGATAAAGCTTTAGGGTGGTTTTGGAGGTACCATCGCCAAAAAGACAATATAGAGTGGTCCGAACTTGCTACTGCCTTAAAGAGACAATATAAGGAATTCTACAACGATTACGACATTAGGGACGATATGCGTCGTAGGAAACAAAGACTAAACGAGACATTCGATGACTATTGTGATGCAATAATGGGTTTATCTGATAAACTTCGCTTGCCAATGGATGAAGAGGAAATTTGCGAAATGCTAACACGTAATCTAAGGTCTGAAATACGTCATGAATTATTGCACGTTAATATTGGTAGTGTAGCAGAATTGAGGAAAGCTGTTAGAAAGCATGAGAAGTTTGTAGGCGATATGCAAGCACTACATCGTTATAGACAGTTCCGTGATAAGGGAAAAATTTCTGAAATTAGTGAGGAAGTAGATGAATTAGAGGAAGAACTAGTCGATGGTGAGTTGCTTGAAATGCATAGGCAAACACAATGCTGGAATTGCGAAGAATATGGCCACACTTATAAGGATTGCGAAAAGGACAGAACAGTATTTTGTTATGGATGTGGTCTAAAAAATATGTTTAAACCTAACTGTAAAAAATGTAACAATTCGGGAAACTTGAAGAGGGATGTTCCTTATTTGAAGAAGGGACATCCTTATGCACCGTTAAGGAAGTAAATGATATAAAGATAGACAGTGATGTGGATAATGCTAAATTTTACAGTGAGTTTGAATTAATACCACATGATTTGGTGGAAAATAAGCGTGTAGGTTTGAATTTTAGTTTAAGGAAAGGAACCAAATCTAAACGTAGTGCTATTCGTATGAGGAATTTTTGGAGAAAACTAAAATCTTTTAAGAAATGTACGGTTGCGTCGATAGTGATAAAAGATAATGATACAAGACCATTTTTGCCATTGACTATCAAAGATAAATTGTATTTTGCCCTGTTGGATAGTGGGGCAAATAGAAGTGTAATTGGTGGTAAATTGGCTCAAGAAATAGAACACTTACCAAACTTTAGAAAGTGTCATGGTAATGTGAGAACAGCAGATGGGCAGAGACAGGACATTTCAGGCATAGTTAATTTGGAATTTACTTTTCAAAATCAGGAGTGTAACTTTGAATTTTTAGTAATAAAATCTATAAAGCAGGATATCATATGCGGAATGGATTTCTGGAATAAATTTCAGATCTCTATAAATATGATTAATGAAATATTTGAAGTCAAAAATCACAGTAGTGATTCTGATTTTATTATATTATCGGACGAACAGACTCGGAAACTACGTGCTATAGTGGATATGTTCCCTAATTCAGAGAAGGAAGGCTTAGGCTGTACAAATTTTGTTGAGCACAACATCGATACGGGTGATGCGAAACCCATAAAACAGCGATATTATCCAATTTCACCAGCAAAAGAGAAACTATTGTGTGCTGAAATTGACAGGATGCTTTCGTTAGGGGTAATTGAAGAATGTCCGCAATCCGCTTGGTCTTCCCCGGGAGTTTTAATAGAGAAGCCAGAAAAGGTTAGATTTTGCGTTGATAGTAGGAAACTGAATGCTGTCACAGTTAAAGATTCTTACCCGATACCTAATATCGAAGGCATACTTTCTAGATTACCGGCTGTCCAGTTCATATCAAAAGTGGACTTAAAAGATGCCTTTTGGCAAATTAGGCTAGATGAGCCATCTAAACCCAAAACTGCCTTTACGATACCAAATAGACCACTTTACCAGTTTACAAGGATGCCATTTGGGCTCTGCAATGCACCCCAAACAATGTGTCGCTTGATGGACATGGTCATTCCATATAATTTGAAGTCTCGTGTCTTCGTTTATTTGGATGATTTGTTGATCGTATCAGAAGGGTTTGAGGAGCATTTGCAACATTTACAGGAACTGGCTGGTCGATTCAGGAAAGCGAATCTTACTATAAATGTAAAGAAAAGTTTTTTTTGTATAAAAAGGGTAAAATATTTGGGTTACATTGTAGGTGAAGGTTCGCTAAAGGTTGATCTGGAGAAAGTAAATGCAATATCACAGTTTCCAACACCGACTTCATTGCGATCTCTTCGACAATTTTTGGGCATGATTGGTTGGTACCGTCGTTTCATCGAGGATTTTTCAAAGTACACGTTTCCATTGACTGAATTGCTGTCTACGAAAAGGGTATTCAAATGGACGGAAGATGCTCAGAATTCATTCGAATTGTTAAAGGCGAAATTATGTACCGCACCAGTGTTAGTTCATGCTGACTTTGCAAAACCATTTATAGTACAGTGCGATGCCAGTACAGTTGGAGTGGGAGCGGTCTTAGCCCAAGAGGATAGTGAGGGAATTGAACGACCCATAGCATATATGTCCCAGAAGCTTAACAAGGCTCAAAGAAATTACACGATTATTGAATTGGAATGTTTAGCCGTTGTTTTGGCTATTAAGAGATTTCGAGCGTACATTGAGGGGCATGAATTTAAGGTTGTGACGGATCATGCCAGCCTGAAGTGGCTGATGCGCCAAAGTGACCTATCTGGACGTTTAGCCAGATGGGCATTGAAATTGCAAGGCTTCAATTTTACTATTGAACACCGAAAAGGCAGGGAGAATATTGTACCTGATGCGCTTTCACGAGCGTCTGTAGATGGAAATGTTGTGTCCGAAGTGAATATTGAAGTGTTGCCGACCGTAGATTTAGATTCAGAAGCTTTTCGCGGTGAAGAGTATTCAAGATGGCGTGATACACTAACCAAGTCGGAATATCCTGATTTTAAAATAGATGGGATCTATATTTACAAGAGAGTAACCTTTACAACGGGAGATATGGACGATCGACACTCTTGGAGGTTAGTACTACCACGGGAGCTGAGGAACAATGCTATTTACTCTGCCCATAATCAACCTAATGTATCCCACTGTGGTATTGCGAAAACAACGGAATTAATTAGACGATACTTTTATTGGCCTAGATTGGTAACAGATGTAAAAGAATATATTGGAACCTGCAAAATTTGTAAAACTTCCAAGGTGCCAACATCAATTTTACGACCGCCAATGGGCCAGATGATTGAGACGAAAAGACCTTTTCAGAGGCTTTATATAGACCTCATTGGACCATTTCCCAGAACTCGGAGTGGACACATAGGGATATTAATAATTTTAGATCATTTTTCAAAATTTAGTTTTCTCAAGCCATTAAAAAAGCTAGTTTCAAAACCGATAATTTCATGTTTAAGGGATGAAATTTTTATGTGCTATGGTGTTCCAGAGGTTATAGTCTCTGATAACGGTACGCAGTTCAAGAGTAGAGACTTTGAGAAATTAATGGGGACATTTGGTATCAAACATCAGTTCACTGCATTTTACAGTCCGCAGTCGAATGCAAGTGAACGGGTAAATAGATCAATAAACTCTGCACTACGAGCGTATGTGAAGGAAGATCATCGTCTGTGGGACGATTACTTACCGAGTGTGAACTGTGCGTTGAGAAATACTATCCATGCAACGACTGGTGAAACACCGTACCAGATAATTTTTGGCCAACATATGATAACGCATGGAAAGGATTTTGATATTATGAGAAGATTGGAGATATTGGAAGAGAGTGATACCAACATGCAGAGAAAGGACAAATTCGCATTATTAAGGGATTCGATACAGTCGAAATTAAAATCGGCATATAAGAAAAATGAAAGAATTTACAATCTGAAATCAAGAATAAGAGAATTCGAAGTGGGTCAGACAGTTGTTAGAAGAAATTTTACACAAAGCTCTAATCTGAAATACTATAACGCAAAGTTGGCTCCAACAGGTATAGAAGCACAAGTTATTCGAAAGATAGGAAATGTAAATTATGAGTTGAAGGACATGGAAAGCGGAAAAGTCGGCATTTTCCATGCGAAGGATATATGGACATAATTAATTTTTTTTTTTTTTTTTTTTTTTTAAGCAGTATATAATTTGTGACTTTTGATAAGCCAACGATTTAACCTTTGGGTACTTTACATATGCTTTGAAACCAAATGTGTAAGGGTGATAGTAAGATTGGTAGTAGGCCGAGAGAAAAATAAACAAAAAAAATTAGTTACGTAGGTATAGAGAAGAAAAAAAAATTTTGGGAGATGGATTGAAAAAAGAAACTTGAAGAGAAAAGACATTAATTTTTTTGTGCTACGGAAGAAAAATTTAGAAAAATTGTTTAAATATCAGAAAGAAAAGAAAATAAAAGATTGTGCCAGAAAAATAACAAAGACTACGGACCGTAACAAGGAATGTTACTGGTTGTTCAACGAACTCAATAGATGAGAATAGAGTACATAATATGATTTCTGAGTCAATTTGTGATTTGAGAAGAGAGTTAACCGCATCAATTACAGAAGAGATTGGTAATTTGATAATAGGGCTTCCTTTAGGTCAGGATAGAAGAGGAACTGTTAACTCTACCGCAGAGATACGTCCTAGAGAAGCTAATGGTAGTCCTTATACTCCTCCGATTTCTTCCGAGAAGGCTATGAATGTAATAAGAAATTGGAAATTAGCGTTTACTGGAAGTAGTAATGATATCTCCATTGACGAGTTTATCTATAGGGTCAATATTATGACGGAGAATACTCTAGGAGGCGATTTTCAATTGTTATGCAAGTATGCTCATTTATTGTTCGACGATAAAGCTTTAGGGTGGTTTTGGAGGTACCATCGCCAAAAAGACAATATAGAGTGGTCCGAACTTGCTACTGCCTTAAAGAGACAATATAAGGAATTCTACAACGATTACGACATTAGGGACGATATGCGTCGTAGGAAACAAAGACTAAACGAGACATTCGATGACTATTGTGATGCAATAATGGGTTTATCTGATAAACTTCGCTTGCCAATGGATGAAGAGGAAATTTGCGAAATGCTAACACGTAATCTAAGGTCTGAAATACGTCATGAATTATTGCACGTTAATATTGGTAGTGTAGCAGAATTGAGGAAAGCTGTTAGAAAGCATGAGAAGTTTGTAGGCGATATGCAAGCACTACATCGTTATAGACAGTTCCGTGATAAGGGAAAAATTTCTGAAATTAGTGAGGAAGTAGATGAATTAGAGGAAGAACTAGTCGATGGTGAGTTGCTTGAAATGCATAGGCAAACACAATGCTGGAATTGCGAAGAATATGGCCACACTTATAAGGATTGCGAAAAGGACAGAACAGTATTTTGTTATGGATGTGGTCTAAAAAATATGTTTAAACCTAACTGTAAAAAATGTAACAATTCGGGAAACTTGAAGAGGGATGTTCCTTATTTGAAGAAGGGACATCCTTATGCACCGTTAAGGAAGTAAATGATATAAAGATAGACAGTGATGTGGATAATGCTAAATTTTACAGTGAGTTTGAATTAATACCACATGATTTGGTGGAAAATAAGCGTGTAGGTTTGAATTTTAGTTTAAGGAAAGGAACCAAATCTAAACGTAGTGCTATTCGTATGAGGAATTTTTGGAGAAAACTAAAATCTTTTAAGAAATGTACGGTTGCGTCGATAGTGATAAAAGATAATGATACAAGACCATTTTTGCCATTGACTATCAAAGATAAATTGTATTTTGCCCTGTTGGATAGTGGGGCAAATAGAAGTGTAATTGGTGGTAAATTGGCTCAAGAAATAGAACACTTACCAAACTTTAGAAAGTGTCATGGTAATGTGAGAACAGCAGATGGGCAGAGACAGGACATTTCAGGCATAGTTAATTTGGAATTTACTTTTCAAAATCAGGAGTGTAACTTTGAATTTTTAGTAATAAAATCTATAAAGCAGGATATCATATGCGGAATGGATTTCTGGAATAAATTTCAGATCTCTATAAATATGATTAATGAAATATTTGAAGTCAAAAATCACAGTAGTGATTCTGATTTTATTATATTATCGGACGAACAGACTCGGAAACTACGTGCTATAGTGGATATGTTCCCTAATTCAGAGAAGGAAGGCTTAGGCTGTACAAATTTTGTTGAGCACAACATCGATACGGGTGATGCGAAACCCATAAAACAGCGATATTATCCAATTTCACCAGCAAAAGAGAAACTATTGTGTGCTGAAATTGACAGGATGCTTTCGTTAGGGGTAATTGAAGAATGTCCGCAATCCGCTTGGTCTTCCCCGGGAGTTTTAATAGAGAAGCCAGAAAAGGTTAGATTTTGCGTTGATAGTAGGAAACTGAATGCTGTCACAGTTAAAGATTCTTACCCGATACCTAATATCGAAGGCATACTTTCTAGATTACCGGCTGTCCAGTTCATATCAAAAGTGGACTTAAAAGATGCCTTTTGGCAAATTAGGCTAGATGAGCCATCTAAACCCAAAACTGCCTTTACGATACCAAATAGACCACTTTACCAGTTTACAAGGATGCCATTTGGGCTCTGCAATGCACCCCAAACAATGTGTCGCTTGATGGACATGGTCATTCCATATAATTTGAAGTCTCGTGTCTTCGTTTATTTGGATGATTTGTTGATCGTATCAGAAGGGTTTGAGGAGCATTTGCAACATTTACAGGAACTGGCTGGTCGATTCAGGAAAGCGAATCTTACTATAAATGTAAAGAAAAGTTTTTTTTGTATAAAAAGGGTAAAATATTTGGGTTACATTGTAGGTGAAGGTTCGCTAAAGGTTGATCTGGAGAAAGTAAATGCAATATCACAGTTTCCAACACCGACTTCATTGCGATCTCTTCGACAATTTTTGGGCATGATTGGTTGGTACCGTCGTTTCATCGAGGATTTTTCAAAGTACACGTTTCCATTGACTGAATTGCTGTCTACGAAAAGGGTATTCAAATGGACGGAAGATGCTCAGAATTCATTCGAATTGTTAAAGGCGAAATTATGTACCGCACCAGTGTTAGTTCATGCTGACTTTGCAAAACCATTTATAGTACAGTGCGATGCCAGTACAGTTGGAGTGGGAGCGGTCTTAGCCCAAGAGGATAGTGAGGGAATTGAACGACCCATAGCATATATGTCCCAGAAGCTTAACAAGGCTCAAAGAAATTACACGATTATTGAATTGGAATGTTTAGCCGTTGTTTTGGCTATTAAGAGATTTCGAGCGTACATTGAGGGGCATGAATTTAAGGTTGTGACGGATCATGCCAGCCTGAAGTGGCTGATGCGCCAAAGTGACCTATCTGGACGTTTAGCCAGATGGGCATTGAAATTGCAAGGCTTCAATTTTACTATTGAACACCGAAAAGGCAGGGAGAATATTGTACCTGATGCGCTTTCACGAGCGTCTGTAGATGGAAATGTTGTGTCCGAAGTGAATATTGAAGTGTTGCCGACCGTAGATTTAGATTCAGAAGCTTTTCGCGGTGAAGAGTATTCAAGATGGCGTGATACACTAACCAAGTCGGAATATCCTGATTTTAAAATAGATGGGATCTATATTTACAAGAGAGTAACCTTTACAACGGGAGATATGGACGATCGACACTCTTGGAGGTTAGTACTACCACGGGAGCTGAGGAACAATGCTATTTACTCTGCCCATAATCAACCTAATGTATCCCACTGTGGTATTGCGAAAACAACGGAATTAATTAGACGATACTTTTATTGGCCTAGATTGGTAACAGATGTAAAAGAATATATTGGAACCTGCAAAATTTGTAAAACTTCCAAGGTGCCAACATCAATTTTACGACCGCCAATGGGCCAGATGATTGAGACGAAAAGACCTTTTCAGAGGCTTTATATAGACCTCATTGGACCATTTCCCAGAACTCGGAGTGGACACATAGGGATATTAATAATTTTAGATCATTTTTCAAAATTTAGTTTTCTCAAGCCATTAAAAAAGCTAGTTTCAAAACCGATAATTTCATGTTTAAGGGATGAAATTTTTATGTGCTATGGTGTTCCAGAGGTTATAGTCTCTGATAACGGTACGCAGTTCAAGAGTAGAGACTTTGAGAAATTAATGGGGACATTTGGTATCAAACATCAGTTCACTGCATTTTACAGTCCGCAGTCGAATGCAAGTGAACGGGTAAATAGATCAATAAACTCTGCACTACGAGCGTATGTGAAGGAAGATCATCGTCTGTGGGACGATTACTTACCGAGTGTGAACTGTGCGTTGAGAAATACTATCCATGCAACGACTGGTGAAACACCGTACCAGATAATTTTTGGCCAACATATGATAACGCATGGAAAGGATTTTGATATTATGAGAAGATTGGAGATATTGGAAGAGAGTGATACCAACATGCAGAGAAAGGACAAATTCGCATTATTAAGGGATTCGATACAGTCGAAATTAAAATCGGCATATAAGAAAAATGAAAGAATTTACAATCTGAAATCAAGAATAAGAGAATTCGAAGTGGGTCAGACAGTTGTTAGAAGAAATTTTACACAAAGCTCTAATCTGAAATACTATAACGCAAAGTTGGCTCCAACAGGTATAGAAGCACAAGTTATTCGAAAGATAGGAAATGTAAATTATGAGTTGAAGGACATGGAAAGCGGAAAAGTCGGCATTTTCCATGCGAAGGATATATGGACATAATTAATTTTTTTTTTTTTTTTTTTTTTTTTTTTTTTTTAAGCAGTATATAATTTGTGACTTTTGATAAGCCAACGATTTAACCTTTGGGTACTTTACATATGCTTTGAAACCAAATGTGTAAGGGTGATAGTAAGATTGGTAGTAGGCCGAGAGAAAAATAAACAAAAAAAATTAGTTACGTAGGTATAGAGAAGAAAAAAAAATTTTGGGAGATGGATTGAAAAAAGAAACTTGAAGAGAAAAGACATTAATTTTTTTGTGCTACGGAAGAAAAATTTAGAAAAATTGTTTAAATATCAGAAAGAAAAGAAAATAAAAGATTGTGCCAGAAAAATAACAAAAAGCCATAACCGGACTTTCCAATAAGGATCTAAGGACCGAAAACAACATTGCATCAATTTTGCAGTCCATAAACTTGGGGTCATTTGCAATACCAGCGACCAAAGACACGTTATGGACCTATAATTCTACAGAAAGAAATTCTCTAGAGATTGGATGCAGTAAACCTTGAACTTCGAAACTCTCCTTACCAACATTTTGCTGGAGCAGCAATTCTCAATTATATTAAAGTATTACCCGAATATACCAATTTTTCAAAATACCCGGATGCGTCAATTTTTTTTTTATATATCCGGATGTGCCAAATATTTAAAAATACACGGATTTCAAAATCCTTATTGGCTGTTTAACCATTTTAAGCTGGAACTAACAAAGTGCCAAGAATCCAAACACTTTCCTTGCAAAAATATATTAAATTCATTTCAATTATTATCACAGTTAGATTAAGTATTTCACGTTAAATTCAACATCTTATACCAATTTAATATGAAAATAAGAAGACCACCGTCAACAGGCCTGATGACATCGTGGGAATTAATTTGGTAAGTCCAAAACACACTTACACATATTTCTTATTATTGTTTCTTATTCATTTGTTTTTTGTTTTTAAATTATTCCCTATAAAATTAATAATCCATGATTTTAGTTTAATTTGCCATATCTTTACCAAACTTACCTATAAAATCAAATTTCATATATAATTACGAATTTTCATTTTACACTCAAAACTATATTGTATTACGCCAAACAAATATTCATGATTTGTACTTTTATTTTAATTATCATTCACTTATAAATATAAACGTTTGTTGTTGATTATGAAACTTTAAGGGGTTTCATTACGTCACGAAAGGTGAAGGCAGTCTATTAGGAGGTGCATATAGGGCTGACGAGAATTGGTAAGTCAGCAGGAGGGTCGGGTAAAGAGTCCAGAGCAACAACCTCACATCTAATGTTGCTCACTAACTATTAATACCATCCGGATTCTTAAGCTCACTAGCACAAACACACACCCACACATCACACATGACACAATAGCTACCTTACACTTTACTTTTATGTAGACGCATCCGAATTAGTCTCCAAAGGAATAGAACTGCCCCAAGACTGAGCACGGCCGGGGCCAGAAGGTAGCGTCTCCGGAGGGGATTGAGCCAGAAGGGTGGATCGTCACAGTTCGTCCATCTCTATGCCCGTCCTTGTTGATTTCCGTTCATCCCTATGTCCGTCTTTTCCCATGTCCATCCATTCCTAAGTCCGTCTTTCCCAATGTCAGTCCATCCCCAAATGCATTCATCCTTATGTCCATACATTCCTATGTCCGCCGGACCCTATGTCATACCTATGTCAGTCCATCTCAATGTACATCCATCCATAAGTCCGTCTATCCGCAGTTCGTTCACCCCTATGTCTGTCCTTCTGTCCAACATGTGTCCATCCATATCTACATAATTCCATCCTTATGCCCATCCATCCCTATGTCCGTATATTCCCAAGTCCACCCATTCCTATGTTCGTGCATCCCTATGCCCTTTCATCCATACTTATGCCCGTCTATCCCAATGTCTGTCCATCCCTATGTTCACCCATTCATATGTCCGTCCATCCCAGTCCATTTCTATGTCCGTCCATCTCTATGTCCATCCATCTCTATGCCCGTCCGTCCGTCGAAAACTTGCTACCTTTCGAAAGAACATAGCTTATCCGGAAAAAATTGCACAAATATTCCTTGTTGATTTCCGTCCATACCTATATTCCCTTGTCCATCCATCCCCTATGTCCGTCCACCCGCGTTCGTATATCCCTATTTCCGACCATCACTATGTCCGTCCATCCCTATATCTGTACACCCAAATGTCTATTCCCATGTCCATCCATCCCCCCATGTCCGTCCACCCCTATTTTCGTATATCCCTATATCCGTCCATCCCTATGTCCGTCCATCCCTATGTCCGTCCAACGCTATATCTGTCCACCTCAATGTCCGTCTTGCACAAATATTCCTTCTTGATTTCCGTCCATACCTATATCCGTCTATTCCCATGTCCATCCATCCCCTATGTTCGTCCACCCCTATTTTCGTATGTCCCAATGTTCGTCCACCCCTATGTGCGTCCATCCCTATGTCCGTCCATCCCTATGCCTGCCCATCCCTATATCTGTGCACCCCAATGTCCGTCTATCCCCAGTTCGTTCATCCATTTGTCCATCCATTCATATGTCTTTCCATCCCCATGTCCGTCCATTTCTATGACCGTCCACCTTTATGCCCGTCCGTCCGTCAAGAACTTGCTATCTTTCGAAAGGAAATAGCTTGACTTCCGTCCCTTTCCATCTCTATCCATGTCCTTACCTATATCCTCATATCAATGGGTCCGTTTTTTCCTATGTAAGTCTATCCCTTTGCCCGCCCATCCCTATGTCCGTCCGTCTATTGATTTCACTGAATTTTGAAACAATGAATTGTATTAAGACTTCCGACATCCGATTTTAATCCATGGCGGTGGGTTTTCAAAGATCAGCCCGGCCGAACTTAGGCCTTTATATTATTTATTTCTCATAGTCCTTCACCCTTTCTATTGGATTTTATCATTTTTACATTTTTTGGTTTAATTTGTTATGTACCCCCAGTGGCAAAATCTATAAAACAGGGTTTTCTTTGATTTTACCATCTCGCCTTGAAGTATCTGCTTTGACACCAAAAACAAGCTCCTTTTTTTAACGGGAGAACCAAATAAATTGATTTCAGACGCAATCATATCGTTTTTATATATTTTCAATCATCTCTTACTGCGTTTAAGTCTTCTGACATTCCCTAATCAAACGTTTGTATATTCTCATAACCTGCTGCCATAAATAATTCGATTGTTTAATTTCACAACGTGATATAGGCGTTTATTTGAAGATAAGTCAGTTAAATAAATCCTAAGGTTCTATGGCTTTGGCTCTTTAACACCCAATACGCAGAGGGTCGTTTAAGCTATTCAGCAAACCCCCGCATAATCACATGCTCACTTATATGTATATTTGGCAGTTTTCGATTTAAGGACCTGCACAAAACGACACTTTGGTGTGTGTGTGTGTGTGAAGCAGCTCTTACCCGGTTTTCTAATTAAACGCTACACACTCACGCACCTACATGCCAACGTAGACGCAACAAAAGCGCTTTACAAGAAAAAGCCGTTGAAATCGCTTTGATCTTAGCATACAAACAAACAGCCCTGCCATTCACGTACACACACACACACACATACAACCAAATTCACATTCGTTCGAAACAAGCAATCACACACCCCAATCCCATACTCAACCAGCTATAGGAGTACTCATATGTGCTTACGACCTCTTCGTTGTTGTTTTTGTTGTTGCTGCTCTGTCTGTGAATGCGGGCAATGGGGAATTTTCTTTGTTTGTTTGCAAATGTCGGGCGACAATGGCAACGCTTATGGAAATCGAAAATAACAAATCAGCGTCAAACACAGGCTTCAATTGTTTCTTCACACTCGCCCGGTCGTTTGTTCGCCTCTCAAACCGCCCGCCTGCGTGCTTGTTTGCCTTTCGAACACCTTACAATTTTGCCATCTTTGGCGTAACAACAAAAGCTGCGGCAAACGAAAAAGAAAAAAATTAACAAAAACAAAAGGACATTGAACACAACATGATGATGTTGTTTAACGGCTTGGTTTTGAGTTGTTCTTGCTCAGGAGAGAGGGTTGAGGGGGTACGCAGTAGGCCACCCTCAAAGAGCCAACATATACAAACGAGTACTAATAACCATGATTTATGGCAAAATAAAAGCCAAATAAAATCGTACATGCAAAAAAAAAAAAGAAATGCAAACAAAACGTTTACGAAAATAAGTGGAGCAGTGTTGCCATATTGCTGGCAATTAAAAATGGGAATTTGCTCAAGAACATTTAGTGGTGTCCTTTATCATTTAAGCTCAATCTTAAGGGACCTCCATTTAAGTGCCGACAGGCGGGCTGCAGAGCAACCACTTTAGTAGAGAAGTTTGCAAGACTGATTACCTCAGGTAAATACCATAGAAAAGTCGCAAGCTCTAGAGGGGTATAACCACCGGTGAAAATTTTTTCTTACATTATCACCAGGAGTATCATCCGTCTGTCCGTTCGTCTGTCTGTCTGTTCGACCGTCTGTTCGTCCGTCTGTTGAAATCACGCTACATTCTTTAAAAATAGAGTTATTGAGCTGAAACTTTGCAGGTTCAGATTCTTCTTTTGTCCAAAAGCAGGTTAAGTTCGAAGATGAGCTATATCGGACTACATCTTGATATAGCCCCCATATAGATCGATCCACCGATTTAGGGTCTTAGGCCCATAAAATCCACATATTATTCGATTTGGTTAAATTCGGGACATAGACCGATCTCTCCATTTAAGGTTTCGAGCCCATAAAAGGCCCGTTTATTGTCCGATGTCGATGACTGTAAGTTGTGTTAGGCCCCTCGATATATTTCTGCAATATGGCGCAGATCGGTCCAGATTTGGATATAGCTGCCATATAGACCGATCTCTCGATTAAAGGTTTTGAGCCCATAAAAAACGCATTTATTGTCCGATTTCGCCAAAATTTAGGACAGTGAGTTGTGCCGCGTCCTTTAACATTCGTCTTTAATTTGGCACAGATCGGTCCAGATATGGATATAGCTGCCACATAGACCGATTTATCGATATAAGGTTTTAGGCTTATAAAAAGCGCATTTATTGTCCGATTACGCCGAAATTTGGGGCAGTGAGTTGCGTTGGGCTCTTCGAGAACTTTCTGCAGTTTGGCTCAGATCGGTTCAGATTTGGATATAGCTGCCGTATAGACCGGTCTCTTGATTTAAGGTTTTAGGCCCATAAAAGGCGCATTTATTGTCCGATTTCGCTGAAATTTCGTAAAAACAGTTTTGTAAGGCCTTTCGATATCCCTGCTTTATTCGACCTAGATCGGTCCGTATATACATATAGCTGCCTTGTAGACCGATCCTTCGATTTGAGGTCTTGGATCCATAAAAGGCGCATTTAATGACGGCTTTCGATAAAATTTGAGGCAGAGAGTTATGTGAGGCTCCCTTGACATATTTGTTTAATTCTGCCTAAATCGTTTCAGATTTACTTTTAGCTGCCATATAGACCGATCGCTCGATGTAAGGTCTCAGGCTCATAAAATCCTCACTTATTGTCCGATTTCAATGAATTTTGGGGCAGTGCGTTATGTTAGGCCCCTTGACATCCTTTTATTAATTTTGCCTAAGTCGGCCAGATTTGGGAATAGCACCCATACAGGCCGTTCTCCGGATTTATGGTTTTTCGCTCATACCTTTCTTGCTTATGTGTTAAAGAGGACTAAATGTAGATGTGAATAATGCCGCGTGAGTCCCGATTTGATCAACTAATATAAAGGATGATTTAGGGTGATTTTTTAGCTATTGTCATTTTGACAATACTGATTTAAACAGCTCACGCTTGTTTCGTGATTTATTTCAATGTCAAGCATCTTCAGCTTGGTGAACCGTCTTAGAAAGGAACAACGCTTGCGAATTATTGAATTTTATTATCAAAATGCATGCTCTGTTAAGAAAGTTAATTCATTATGTTCCGAGACGAAGCTCAATTTTGGCTCGATGAGTACGTAAATAAGCAGAATTCTCGATTTTGGGGTGAAGATCAGCCAGATGCATTGGAAGAGCTACCAATGCATCCAGAAAAGTCACAGTTCGGTGCGGCTTATAGGCTGGTGGCATCATTGGACCCTACTTCTTCAAAGATGATGCGAATCGTAAGGTAACGGTGAATGGTGGGCTCTGCCGTGAGATGATATCCAACATTTTTTTTTGCCCAAAATGCAAGAGCTTGACTTGCATGACATGTGGTTTCAACAAGACGGTGCCACACCCCATACAGCATGCGCCTCAAATGGTGCATCGGCTGAGTCCAACTTTGTCATACTCTTTTCAACATTTCGGCTGGTATGTCACGAATAAAAACTTCAATATTGTCTTCCAATGCATTAATTAAAGCGGGCTTTTCTGTGTAGACATGAGCTTTGACATTGCATTGACCACCCTGTTCCATTATTTATTTCATTGGCAACCCTATTTCATTGCCCAAACATATACATAGACAGGCAATGAGTGAAAGTGGGTGATTTTCACCATCAAAAAGAAAACGAGGACAAACATAACGGACGAATTTACAAAGGAATCAAAGAAGACTCTCCCCCCCCCCTCTTAATCAGTGAATAAACAAACGAAAACAATTTGACGGGCTGCCTAAAAGCCCAAAGACCATCTCATAACCACCTAACATCAACACCACTCTCTCTCTCTCTCTCACACACACACACATATTCACATCCATGCTGGCTTTGTCATCGCCATAATCCTTAACGAACCATGCGATATGTCGTCCACCTCTTTTGTTTGGAGAAATTTCCCAAATACCACAAAGTGTTGAGGGGTGTGTCAAAGTGTGGGAGACAGCAAGAGTGAGACTGAAAACGAGTACAAGGTTGAAACCGCTCAAAAATTCAACGTATTCAACCCAAGACATTAATCAACACAAAGAGTTCAATGGCCTTGCTAGCTCGCTCACATTCTCATAGACCAAAAGAAGCCGCTAGTCCAGAGATTCGATATTTCACACATGGCAACAACACAAACAACTACAGCGAGTACCTATTTCATAGACCTTTTGCCATCTACACACTGTTGTCTTAGATGCCTTAGAGCCCTGAGTTAAAGAAGAAATTGAAGAAGGGATTCCCGTTAAGAGATAAGTACACAAATCAAACGATATCAATAGCTGGGTGATACTCGCCATCTCTACATGGGCAGAGAGAGAAAAAAAGGCTATGAATGAACGAATTTGTCCTTGCCCGTTACAAAGCTTTGTTGTCTGTGATAGGAAAATTCGTGGCGAATAGCTGCAGGCTGAAATGGGATAAATTGTATGCAGGGATTAGCATGATTTGTTTCAAAGATAAAACCAAGTATTGAACATCGAAAACAAAGGGATGGCACAGTAGGAGTTATTTTTGAGGTTGTTTTTTTTTTTTTTGTCAAACGCCACCACTGGGATACAGAGTATTATAACTTTTGCATTTTCTTTTGAAATTCTAAGAAGGATTAGAGCTAGACCCATAGATAAGCATACCGATCGGCTTGGAAAAACTTTCTGAATTTAACTATGTCCGTCTGTCTGTCCGCAGGTCCACCTACGACGCAGAACACCTGGGTTCAAATCCCGCTGTGAATATCAGAAAAATTTTCAGCGATTGCCCTTACTAATGCTGGCTACATTTGTGACATATCTTGCTATGTTAAAACTTCTCTTCCAAGTGCTGTCGCTATGCGGCTTGCTGTTCGAACTCCACATTAACAAGTAGAAAGGCGTTAAATTCGGCCGGGCCGAACTTTGAATACCCATCACCTCGGGTATATATGTAAACCATCTTTTATCAAAATCTGGTGAAAATTGCTTACCTTATGTCCCAAAGCAGTTATATCGAAATATGATCCGATTTGGACCAAACACTTATAGCAATATCTAAAAATAAACCGATCAGAACCATATGCAACATGGATGTCAAAAAGCCTAACATAATTCAATGTGTCAAATTTAAGTAAAATCGGATTATAAATACGCATTTTATGGGACCAAGACTTTAAATCGAGATATCGGTCTATATGGCAGCTATATCCAAATCTGAACCGATGTGAGTGAAATTAAAGAAGGATGTCGAAGGGCCTAACATAACTCACTGTCCCAAATTGCGGCGACATCGGACAATAAATGCGCTTTTTATGGCCCCACAGTCTAAAACCGAGAGATCGGTCTATATGGCGGCTATATCCAAATCTGGACCGATCTATGCCATAATGCAGAAGTATGTCAAGGGGCTTAACTTAACTCACTCTCCCAAATTTCGGCGACATTGGACCTTTAGGCCTTTTATGGGCCTAAGACCCTAAATCGAAGGATCGGTCTATATGGCAGCTATAACCAAATCTGAACCGATCTGGGCCAAATTAACGAAGGATATTTATTGGCCTAACACAACTCACAGTTCCAAATTTCAACAAAATCGGATAATAAATGTGGCTTTTATGGGCCTGAGACCCTAAATCGGAGGATCGGTCTATATGGCAGCTATATCCAAATCTTACCCAATCTGTGCGTAATTGACGAAGGATATGGAAGACCCTAACACAACTCACTGTCCGAAATTTCATCAAAATCGGGTAATAAATGCGCCTTTTATGGGCCAAAGACCCTAAATCGGAGGATCGGTCTATATGGCAGCTATATCCAAACCTGAACCGATCTGGACCAAATTGACGAAGAATGTCGGAGGGCCTAACACAAATCACTGACCAAAATTTTAGCCCAATCGGATAATACATGTGGCTTTTTATGGCGTAAGACCCTAAATTGAAGGATCGGTCTATATGGCAGCTATATCCAAATTTGGACCGATCTGAGCCAAAATGACGAATGATGTCGAAGGGCCTAGCACAACTCACTGTCCAAAATTTCATCAAAATCGGGTAATAAATGCGCCTTTTATGGGCCAAAGACCTTAAATCGAAGGATCGGTCTATATGGCAGCTATATCCAAATCTAAACCGATCTGGGCCAAATTAACGAAGGATATTTAGTGGCCTAACACAACTCACTGTCCCAAATTTCAGCAAAATCGGATAATAAATGTGGCTTTTATGGGCCTAAGACCCTAAATCGGAGGATCGGTCTATATGACAGCTATATCCAAATCTGGACCGCTCTGGGTCAAATTGACGAAGGATGTCGATGGGCCTAACACAACTTACTGTCGCAAATTTCAGCAAAATCGTTTAATAAATGTGGCTTTTATGGTCCTTGGGCCCTAAATCGAAGGATGGGTTTATATGGCAGCTATATCCAAATCTGGACCGATTTGAGCCAAATTGACGAAGGATGTCGAAGGGCCTAACACAACTCACTGTCCCTAATTTCAGCAAAATTGAATAATAAATGTGGCTTTTATGGGCATGAGACCCTAAATCGAAGAATCGGTCTGTATGGGGGCTATATCGAGATATAGTCCGGTATAGCCCATCTTCAAACTTGAGCTGCTTATGGACAAAAAACTCTGTGCAAAGTTAGAGCTCAATATCTCTATTTTTGAAGACTGTAGAGTGATTTCAACAGACAGACTGACAGACAGACGGACAGACAGACGGACAGACAGACGGGCAGACAGACGGACAGACAGACAGACGGACAGACAGACGGACAGACAGACGGACAGACAGACGGACAGACAGACGGACAGACAGACGGACAGACAGACGGACAGACAGACAGACGGACAGACAGACGGACAGACATACGGACGGACATGTCTAGATCGTCTTAGATTTTTACGCTGATCAAGAATATACAGGGTTAGAAAAGGATATTTCGATGTTTTGCAAACGGAATTACACAATGAATATACCCCCATCCTTCGGTGGTGGGTATAAAACAGGAGGCCCCTAATCATTGAGCTTAAAACTTTAATCGTACTGCACTCAATATTATGAGGGGTTACTACCCCTGTTCCTTAATGTAATGTTCAAAGGAACTTTTGTATTTCAGTATAGACCTATCTACGGATTTTGTGGTATTGGGATCACAAAAGGCTTACTTCGCCTTAATTGAGTTGAGGGTATTAAGACAGAATCATCGACATCCATGCTGATCCATATTGGACCTATAAAAGTTAAATAGTTTGTATTCCCGATTTTCCTGAAATTTACAACAAAGACTTTTATTAGACCCCTACAAATTCTTTCTGAATGAGGTGAAGATGGATCCCTCTTGTCAAACTTACCTTAAAATACCTTCCAACTTATCAATTTGACTTCATGGACTAGGAAGTCTTAATCATACGATTTTGATGAAATTCAAAGAGCCTTTGATGCACATGCAGAGCATAGACCACAAACCAACTCCCTAATAAAACATCAACCTTAGGTTCTAAGAAAATCCAAACTAACAATTACACATCAATTTCCCCCACTGTGCCTTTTTGTACAGCTAACACTGAGCTTATGATTTGAGTTATTTAGATGCAAGCGAGTGAACTTTTAGAAAAAGCCATTTTTTTTCTCTTCAAAGATTTGAATAATTTGCAATATGACGAATATCTTTGCCTATCCCTGCCCAAGGATAGATTACACTTTGCAAGTTCAGTTATTTCTCCTGTTGTTGTATATTTGGGTCTCTGAGTCAAAGGAATTGAGCCATGAATGAGAAAAGCGTTGTCGGTTGGCGAACAACAATTGGGGGGAAGAAAGAATCTCTTGTTTTGTATACGGGCGTGTTTGTGTCATGATTTCAATCTGATAGTTAGGCGAATTTCCATATAGACTCAAATCGATATCCTACTTGTTATCGCTGCCATTTGTTGTTGTTGTTATTGTTGTCGGTGAGTTTTGTACTGACTGCTTGTTTTGTCTTCAGCTCGTATTTTTGTTTTGGCGTTTTATTTGTAGTTATCATTTCCCCTTTTTCCTTTTTCCAAAGGTATGCCTTTGTCGTATTTCAATCGTATAGGGATACAATACAATTTCGTTACCATCAAGGGTAACTGAGACTGAGGAGCCAAAAATATCGTGCGGCATCAGCAATTGCTAGTGGCACAACGAATGGGAAAAGATGAATTTTACTACATACCCAAATCTATTTGCATAAGTTGGTGTAAGGGTGTGGAACGAAGAAGAAAGGCATTTCTAAGTGATATGTCTATAAAATAAAATAAAATAAAATAAAATAAAATAAAATAAAATAAAATAAAATAAAATAAAATAAAATAAAATAAAATAAAATAAAATAAAATAAAATAAAATAAAATAAAATAAAATAAAATAAAATAAAATAAAATAAAATAAAATAAAATAAAATAAAATAAAATAAAATAAAATAAAATAAAATAAAATAAAATAAAATAAAATAAAATAAAATAAAATAAAATAAAATAAAATAAAATAAAATAAAATAAAATAAAATAAAATAAAATAAAATAAAATAAAATAAAATAAAATAAAATAAAATAAAATAAAATAAAATAAAATAAAATAAAATAAAATAAAATAAAATAAAATAAAATAAAATAAAATAAAATAAAATAAAATAAAATAAAATAAAATAAAATAAAATAAAATAAAATAAAATAAAATAAAATAAAATAAAATAAAATAAAATAAAATAAAATAAAATAAAATAAAATAAAATAAAATAAAATAAAATAAAATAAAATAAAATAAAATAAAATAAAATAAAATAAAATAAAATAAAATAAAATAAAATAAAATAAAATAAAATAAAATAAAATAAAATAAAATAAAATAAAATAAAATAAAATAAAATAAAATAAAATAAAATAAAATAAAATAAAATAAAATAAAATAAAATAAAATAAAATAAAATAAAATAAAATAAAATAAAATAAAATAAAATAAAATAAAATAAAATAATATAAAATAAAATAAAATAAAATAAAATAAAATAAAATAAAATAAAATAAAATAAAATAAAATAAAATAAAATAAAATAAAAATAAAATAAAATAAAATAAAATAAAATAAAATAAAATAAAATAAAATAAAATAAAATAAAATAAAATAAAATAAAATAAAATAAAATAAAATAAAATAAAATAAAATAAAATAAAATAAAATAAAATAAAATAAAATAAAATAAAATAAAATAAAATAAAATAAAATAAAATAAAATTAAATAAAATAAAATAAAATAAAATAAAATAAAATAAAATAAAATAAAATAAAATAAAATAAAATAATATAAAATAAAATAAAATAAAATAAAATAAAATAAAATAAAATAAAATAAAATAAAATAAAATAAAATAAAACAAAATAAAATAAAGCAAGTAAGAGCGTGCCAAGTTCGGCCGAGACGAATCTTATATACCCTCCACCGTTGATCGCATTTGTCGAGTTCTGTGCGCCGTATCTCTTTTTAGACAAACATAGAATATTGAATAAGAACTCTTATGCTATTGGAGCTATATCAAGTTATAGTCCGATTCGGACCATAAATGAATGCTGAACATTGTAGAATACATTGTGTAATGTTTCAATTCATTCGGATAAGAATTGCTCCCTAGTAGGGGCTCAAGAAGTAAAGCTGTTGATCGATTCAGACCATATTAGACACGTATGTTGAAGGTCATGTGAGAAGCCGTTGTACAACATTTCAGCCAAATCGGACGAGAATTGCGCCCTCTAGAGGTTCAAGAAGTCAAGATCCCAGATCGGTTTATATGACAGCTATATCAGGTTATGAACTGATTTGAATCATACCTGGCACAGTTGTTGAAAGTGATACGAAAACCCTACTTGCCCAATTTCAGTTAAATCGGACGAGAATTGCGTCCTCTAGAGGCTCAAGAAGTCAAGACCCAAGAACGGTTCATGTGGCGGCTATATCAAAACATGGACCGATTTCAACCATATTTAGCGCAGTTGTTGGAAGTGCTACCAAAACCCTACTTGCCCAATTTCAGTTAAATCGGACGAGAATTGCGCCCTCTAGAGGCTCAAGAAGTCAAGACCCAAGATCGGTTCATGTGGCGGCTATATCAAAACATGGACCGATTTCAAACATATTTAGCGCAATTGTTGGAAGTGCTACCAAAATACTACGCGCAAAATTTCAATAAAATCGGAAGAGAATAGCAAAATCGGTTTATATGGCAGCTATATCAACACAAGGACCGATTTGGGCCATTTACAATACCAACTGACCTACACTAATGAAAAGTATTTGTGCAAACTATCAAGCGGCTAGCTTTACTCCTTCGAAAGTTAGCGTGCTTTCGACAGACGGACTGACGGACGGACTGACGGCTAGATCGACTTAAAATTTTCTGACGATCAAGAAGATATATACTTTATGGGGTCTTAGATGCATATTTCAAGGTGTTACAAACAGAATGACGAAATTAGTATACACCCTCCCTATGGTGGAGGGTATAATAAAATAATGTTTTTGATATTTTAATTTCAGCATGAATAAATTGTGTTTAGACTTTAAGCTTTATTACTCTTTTACTTTTCGTTACACCCCAATATCCCTCATGTGTGTGTTTTTGGTGTGTGTAGCGCTCACGAATTAAACTTGACTTGACAAGATTAGTCTTTTTTGTTTCATTCGAAAAGAACCCCTAATCTGTAATTGATTCGCATTGTGTTTCAAAATCAGTTCGAATTTATTTCGAAACAAAAACACTTGAGGCATTCACTTTATGCTCTGTCATGTGTGAATAAATGCAAGTATTTGTGATTGAAACGAAAAGCTTTTATTGGGTTTGTTTGTTAACCAATTAAGGTTATGTCGTAGGTTTGTTTTCCTTTTTTTATACACTACACTACCTCTGTGGTACAGGGTAGGAAGAGAGATAGATCCATTGATAAGCATACCGATCGGCTCATAATTACCGTATGTCCGTCTGTCTGTCCGTCTGTCTGTCTGTCTGTCCATCTGTCAGTCCATGTTAATTTGGGTACAAACTACAGGTCGCAATTTTTATCCGATCGTCTTCAAATTTGGTATGGACATGTTTTTCAGCCTAGAGATGAAGCCTATTGCAATTGGAAAAAATCGGTTCAGATTTGGATATAGCGCACATATATATGTTCGTCCGATTTGCATTTATACTGCAATAAAATGGTAATTTGTTAACCGATTTTCTCAAAATTTGGCAGGAAAGATTTTCTTACGACTATCAACATTACCAATGAATTTCATGGAAAGCGGTACGGATTTACATATAGCTTCCATATATAACTTTCATCCGATATGAGCTATTAAGGCTGTAGAAGGCACCATTTTGGTCCGATATTTCCCAAATTTGGCATGAAATATTTCGTGTGATGTCCTTATACATGAGCGAAATTTCATCTGAATCGGTTCAGATTTATATATAGCTCCCATATATATTTTTCATCCGATATGGCCTTTTAAGGCTGTGGAAGGCACAATTTTAGTCTGATCTTTACCAAATTTGGCATGAAGTGTTTTTTGTGACATCCCAATATGTGTGCAAAATTTTATCAGAATCGGATCAGATTTAGATATAGCTCACATATATATTTTTCATCTGATATGGACTTTTAGGCTGTAGAAGTCACAATTTTGGTCTGATCTTTACCAAATTTGGCATGAAGTGTTTTTTGTGACATCCCAATATGTGTGCCAAATTTTATCAGAATCGGACCAGATTTAGATATAGCTCCCATATATATCTTTCATCCGATATGCCCTTTTGAAGCTGTAGCCACAATTTCCGTCCGATCCTTACCAAAATTAAGCATAAGATGTTTCGTGTGACGTCTTAATACATGTGCAAAATTTCATCTAAATCGGTTCAGATTTAGATATAGCTCCCATATATATATTTCATCCGATATGGACTTTTAAGGCTGTAGAAGGCACAATTTTGGTCCGATCTTTACCAAAATTGGCACGAAGTGCTTTTTGTGACATCCTAATATGTGTGCAAAATTTTATCAGAATCGGATCAGATTTAGATATAGCTCCCATATATATATTTCATCCGATATGGACTTTTAAGGCTGTAGAAGTCACAATTTTGGTCCGATCTTTACCAAATTTGGCATGAAGTGTTTTTTGTGACATCCCAATATGTGTGCAAAATTTTATCAGAATCGGATCAGATTTACATATAGCTCCCATATATAACTTTCATCCGATATGACCTATTAAGTCTGTAGAAGGCACAATTTTGGTCCGATCTTTACCAAATTTGGCACAAAGTGTTTCTTCAACCGTCTTAATATGTGTGCAAAATTTTATCGAAATCGGTTCAGATTTAGATATAGCTCCCCTATATCACTTTCATCCGATATGACCTATTAAGGCTGTAGAAGGCACAAATTTGATCCGATCTTTACCAAATTTGGCACGAAGTGTTTTTCCTGACATCCCAATATGTGTGCAAAATTTCATCCGAATCGGTTTAGATCTATATATATCTCCCATATATATCTTTCATCCGATATGCCCTTTTAATGCTGTAGTAGATACAATTTTGGTCCGATCTCGACAAAATTTTTCATGATTTGTTTTAATTGACATCTCAATACGTGTGCAAAATTTCATCAAAATCGAATCAGATTTAGCTAAAATTTCCATATATATCTTTTGTGCGTTTCGACTTTTAAGGCTGTAGAAGCCACAATTTTCATACCATCGCAAGGTTCAATAGGTACGCAAAATTAAAGTCTGACTAGATTTGGATATAAGTGCCATATATTAAAGGTATTACGTATACTCGGTTGTGTAGGGTATTATATAGTCGGCTCCGCCTGACTTTTACCTTTCCTTACTGGTTTCGCATTACAACCGGAATAATCCGTCTCTTTGATACCCTGAAATGCAACTTGTATATCAAGCAGCACCCCTTAGCTTCCTTTATAGTTTCCCCCATGGCATGGGGGTATACTAACTTCATTCCTCCGTTTGTACTAAATCGAAATATTAATCCTGGACCCTATTAGGTTTTTACATTTTTGATCGCCATGACTTCTACGTTGACCACATATAGCCTGGTCGTCCAACTGATTGTAGCTAAACAGCGCGTTTCCTCTGTAATTTATAAAACTATTCACGATTTAGCTTACCGTAACTTTAGTCTCTCTTGCTGCCTCTTCATAACTCCTTTAACTTATTTATGCAACTTTGACAATAACATCACCATTACCTAACAAATGGAAAATAGTTATTAATTTGCAGAGAAAAACTATTCAAAAGAAACTCAAACTCTTTCCTCTTTCTTCTGCTTTACACTTTGAAAGTATTTCTCATCTTTCTCACAACACTTATTATAATTTATCCATAATTCTTTGCAAAACTTCTACCGCAATTCCGAATGTATTGCATTAACACATTCCGCATTTTACATAATTTAATAAAGCCATCTCCCTGCAACATCTTGTCCTTGGCCGTCCTCACCAACCAACCATCGTATTTTTCACGTCTTGTGTATTTGAAAATCAAACTTTTTAAGCGGCACTAAAAAGAAAAACTCCAAGTACAAACTAGTTGAAGTAAGATGCGAATACTTTGAATGCCTGTTAACCGATAGTTTTAGAAATATTACGCTGATGAAGGAAAATCTCCTGCACCGAGTTTGTGCTCAATGGCTCACAATAGTTACCTCCTACCTCCCTACACTTCACTTGATAACATAATAGGAATATAATGCATATTTCTTTACAATTTAAATGAAATTGCATGGAAGTGATGAATTACGCTAAGCGCAAGACTTCAAGTGGAAAAAAAGAAAATGAAAAGAAAAAAAAAACGTAAAACACTTGTTGTTGACGAGCTATGGATTCCAAGGAAGTTTAATTGGGCTAGCAGGTAATAACAAGTGTGCTGGAGAAGAATAACAACCAAAGGTTGCAGTGCGAGATATGCAAGGATGTGGCATTGGATTTGAAGCATGCACAAGGTAATTTATAAAAATTCAATAAGCCAATTAAATAAAAAATAAATAAATCGAAGTTTAAGCACGTTTCATAACTTCATTTTAAATCATAATACACCCCATCAGAGGATGGCATATGTTTTAACTTCGTTTGTCGGCTTGTTTGTCATCGAGTTATTGATCTCCGATGATATCTTTCAAAAAAAAGTAAGAGCATGCTAAGTTCGACATACCCTCCACCATGGATCGCATTTGTCGAGTTCTATGCGCGGTATCTCTTTTAAGGAAGACGAAGAATATTGAATAAGAACTGTTATGCTATTGGAGCTATATCAAGTTATAGTCCGATTCGGACCATAAATGAATGCTGAACATTGTAGAAGGCATTGTGTAGTATTCCAGTTCACTCGGAAAAGAATTACGCCTTGTAGGGGCTCAAGAAGCAAAATCGGGAGATAGGTTTATATGAGAGCTGTATCAAGCTATAGATCGAGTCACACCATATTAGACACGTTTGTTGAAGGTCATGAGAGAAGCCTTTGTGGAAAATTTCAGCCAAATCGGATGAGAATTGCGCCCTCTAGAGGCTCAAGAAGTCGAGATCCTACATCGGTTTATATGGCAGCTATACCAGATTATGCACCGATTTGAGTCATTCTTGGCACAGATGTTGAAAGTGATATCAAAAAACTACGTGTAAAATTTCAGGTAAATTGGACGAGAATTGCGCCCACTAGAGGCTCAAGAAGTCAAGGTCCAAGATCGGTTTATATGACAGCTATACCAGATTATGCACCGATTTGAGTCATTCTTGGCACAGATGTTGGAAGTGATACCAAAACACCTCAAAAGCCGTTGTACAAAATTCCAGCCAAATCGGATGAGAATTGCACCCACTAGAGTCTCAAGAAGTCAAGATCCAAGATCGGTTTATATGGCCGCTATATCAAAACATGGACCGATTTGGCCCATTTACAAAACCAACCGACCTACACTAATAAAAAGTATTTCTTCAAAATTTCAAGCGGGTAGCTTTACTCCTCGGATTTTGATGAAATTTGGGACAGTGAGTTGTGTTAGGCCCTTCGATATTCTTCGTCAATTTCGCTCGTATCGGTCAAGATTTGGATATAGCTGCCATGTAGACCGATCCAACGATTTAGGGTCCAAGGCCCATAAAAGCCACATTTACTATCCGATTTTGCTGAAATTTGGGACAGTGAGTTGTCTTATGCCCTTCGACATCCTTCGTCAATTTGGCCCTGATCGGTCCAGAGCTGAATATAGCTGCCATATAGACCGATCTCTCGATTTAAGGTATTGGGTCCTTAAAAGGCGCATTTATTGCCCGATTTTGCCGAAATTTGGGACAGTGGATTAAGTTAAGACATTTGACATACTTCTACAATATGGCACAGATCGGTTTAGATTTGGATATAGCTGCCATATAGACCGATCTCTCGGTTTTTTGTTTTGGAGCCATAAAAGCCGCATTTATTGTCCGATTTGTGGGACAGTGAATTAAGATAGGCCCCTCGACATCTTCCTGCATTTGGGATCAGATCGGTTCAGATTTGGATAAAGCCACCATATAGACTGATCTTTCGATTTAAGATTTTGGACCCATAAAACGCGCATTTATTGTCCGATTTTGACAAAATTTGGGACAGTGAGTTAATGAAGCCCCTCGACATATTTCTGCAATTTGGCCTAGATCGATCAAAATTTGCACATAGCTATCATATAGACCGTTCTCTCGATTTAAGGTTTTGAGCCCATAAAAGACGCATTTATTTTATGATGTCGCCGAAATTTGGGACATTGTGGTAGGACCTTCGACGTCCTTCTTCAATTTGGCCCAGATCGGTGCAGATTTGAATATATTTTTGTCCGATGTCGCCGAAAATTGGGACAGTGAATTATGTTAGGCCCTTCGAAATTCTTCTTCATTTTGGCTCAGATCGGTCCAGATTTGGATATAGCTGTTTTATAGACCGATCTCTCGATTTCAGGTTTTGGTGCGCATTGAATGGGACAGTGAGTTATTTTAGGGCCTTCCACATCCCTCTTTAAATTTGGACCAGATCGGTTCAGATATGGATATTGCAGCCATATAGGCCGATCTCCCGATTTAGGCTGTTCGACATCCGTGTCGTATATGGTTCAGATAGGTCTATATTTGGATATAGCTACCAAAAAGACCAATATTTTGGACTACCAAATTGAACAATGACTTCTATTTATTAGACCACTTAATGTAAGTGCAGAATTTGGTCCAAATCGGACCATATTCCGATATAGCTGCTATGGCGGTAATTTATGCCGTCGGATTATGACGAAAGGTGGTTTACATATATGCCCGAGGTGGTGGGTATCCAAAGTTCAACCCGGCCGAACTTAACGCATTTTTACTTGTTTTTTTTTTTTTTTTTTTTTTTGAAAACTTTCCTCTAGTTCTTATGCTTTTTAAGAACAATACTTTTTCCTTTTTGGGGCACTCTAATTTGCAATTTTAAGTTTTCAAGTATTTTAGGTTAATTTTTAATAAAAATACCTATTCCGACACTTACATTGTACTCTCAGTGTAATGCTGGAACTTCGTGTTTCACCCTCCGTATTGGTAGCGCCGCAGGCATAGGCACCCGCACTTTCCCTTTCCAGTTGGGTGAGATGCATAATTTCCGAACTTTCGCCGGACATACGCATACCCTGCAAAGAAAAAAAAAAACAAATTAGAAAAGAAAATTCAATTTACATTTAAATGCTCATTATTAAAAGTGATGAAATGCTTCAAGGATATATAATTTGCGAGTACACAATTATACTCCGTCAATGTGTCAGTCAGTCGAGCAGCTACTCTATAATTATGTTAGAAGTTTGTTTATTTATTTGATAAATTTTAAAAAAGGACAAGAAATCACACTTCCACAAACGCCCGCCTTTAGGTTTCAATACCGACATGCAAACATATATAAGCCATCCTTCCAAAAGTCACAGAGTGTACGCTACTCACTCTCTCTGTGGTGAGAATGTTTTAATTAACATTATTTTTATTTGTAAAAGTTAATCTTAGATATAACAAAGACATTATTAAGTCAAAGTTCCTCAACACAGTATTGTCGCTTTGTCGTTTAACGATGGATACGATGTTTCACAAGCATACCCTGCAGCAGCAACACTATCCATCCATACCCACTCCCACACATACACACAAACACATAGAAACATAACAGTGGTCGCTGCTCTGGGCCACTGTTGAGAAATGAGAGTGTTACTGTGGTTTGCTACTGTGATGGTATTGGTGCTGGTTGTTTCTTTTTATCTCATTTTCATTGTTAGTGTATTGTTGCTACGTTGGTTGGGGAGATATGACGACGCAACAGGAAAAAGCCATCTTGGTTAATGGAACCAAAATTAAAGTCATGTTAGAAGCATACTTACACAATGTAAACTGTCTTTCTAAACGTGCATTGGTGTGTAACGAAAAAAAAAAATAGTTGCATACTTTGGGATAAAAAAAATAAATGGTACTATGAAATATGTAGCAAGATATGGTGCAAAACACCAAACAAGAAAATTATTTTACAAAATTAAAAAAAAAAAAAAAACAAGTAAAAGCGTTCTAAGTTCGGCTGGGCCGAATCTTATATACCCTCCACCATGGATCGCATTTGTCGAGTTCTTTTCCCGGCATCTCTTCTTAGGCAAAAAGGATATAAAAAAAGATTTTATATGATTACATGTTGGAGACCTTTGTAAAATGTCAGCCAATTCAAATTGGCTGACAATTCAAATTCAAATTGGCTGCGCCCTTTGGGAGCTCAAGAAGTAAAATAGAGAGATCGATTTATATGGGAGCTGTATCGGGCTATAGACCGAATCAGATCATAATAAACACGTATGTTGATGGTCATGAGAGAATCCGTAGTACATAATTTCAGGCAAATCGGATAATAATTGCGACCTCTAGAGCCTCAAGAAGTCAAGATCCCAGATCGGTTTATATGGCAGCTATATCAGGTTATTGACCGATTTTAACCATACTTGGCACAGTTGTTGGATATCATAACAAAACATGTCGTGCAAAATTTTATTCCAATCGGATAAGAATTGCGCACTCTAGAGGCTCAAGAAGTCAAGACCCAAGATCGGTTTATATGGCAGCTATATCAGGATATAAACTGATTTAAACCATACTTGGCACATTTATTGAATATCATAACAAAACACGTCGTGCAAAATTTCACTCTAATCGGATAAGAATTGCGCACTCTAGAGGCCCAAGAAGTCAAAACCCAAGATCGGTTTATATGACAGCTATATCAGGTTATGGACCGATTTGAACCATACTTGGCACAGTTGTTGAAAGTCATTGCGAAACACGTCGTGCAAAATTTCATTCCAATCGGATTAGAATTGCGCCCTCTAGAGGCTGAGGAAGTCAAGACCCAAGATCGGTTTATATGGCAGCTATATCAAAACATGGACCGATATGGCCAATTTACAATCCCAACCGACCTACACTTGTAAGAAGTATTTGTGCAAATTTCAAGCGGCTAGCTTTACTTCTTCGAAAGTTAGCGTGCTTTCGACAGACAGACGGACGGACGGACATGGCTAGATCGTCATAAAATGTCACGACGATCAAAAGTATATATACTTTATGGGGTCTCAGACGAATATTTCGAGGAGTTACAAACAGAATGACGAAATTAGTATACCCCCATCCTATGGTGGAGGGTATAATAATCAATTTGTGTTTGTTTGTTTGTCGGTTTGTTTGTTTGTTCCGTATAGACTCAAAAACGGCTGAATCGATTACCTTAGAATTTTCACAGATTCTGTAGGTTGGTCTGGAAGGAAACAAAGGCTATATAATTTTTTGATATCGGAAGGGGGGCGGACCCTCCCCCTTACCCCAAAAGTACTACCCAATAATAAAAGTGGACCAATCGGGACAATATGGGATTCAAATGAAAGTTATTCAAGAGTAGAGTACGAATTTCTAATTTCATAATAAAAGTTGGGTCCAAGTACCAGGGGGGCCGCCCGAGCCCCAAAACCCCTTCGAATAGGTTTATTTGACGATCATGACAATATGGGACTCAAATGAAAGGTAGTTGGGAGTAGATTACGAATATGGTCAGGAAGTAGGAATAGGCTTTATAATTTATTGATAATGGAAGGGGGCGGTCCCTCCCCCGTTACCCCAAAAATACCACCCAAAATCAAAAGTGGACCGATAAGGACAATATGGGTATCAAATGAAAAGTATGCGGGAGTAGACAACAAATCTGGCATACAAATTTATGTCGATGTATAGGGGGTCACTCCACCAGCCCAAAAACGAGCAAAATGGGCACAATAGCCAATAACGGGTATATGGGATTCGGTTTGTTTGTTCCGTATAGACTGAAAAACGGCAGAATTGATTTTCTCGAAATTTTCGCATATTGTGTAGGTTGGTCTGGAAGGAAACATATCGGAAGGGGGACGGACCCTCCCCCTTATGCCAAAAACACAACCCAAAATCGAAATTTGACCGATTGGGACAGTATAGGTATCAAATGAAAGGTATTGGAGAGTAGAATACGAATATGGTATTAAAATTTGAGTCTAAGTCCCATCAGGCCCCCAACCCTAAAATTGCCCCAAACTGACATATTGAAAGTCAATTTCAATATGGGGCTCAAATGAAAAGTATTCGGGAGTAGATTTCGAATTTGGCATACAAAATCATATCGTAGTATAGGTGGTCACGCCACTCCTCGAAAACACCATAAGACCCATTATGGCTATATGATACTTGGCTGAACAGATTTTCTCAAAATTTTCATAGATTGTGTACGTTTGCCTGGAATGAAACATAGGCTATATATTTATGAATGGAATGAAACACAGGCTATATAATTTTTACATATTCGGTGGAGATGGATCCTCCCCTTTACCGTAAAAACGCCACCCTTATCCCAAAGTGGTCCAAGGGACACAATAAAGGTATCAAATGAAAGGTATTGGAGACCAGAACACGAATATGGTTTTAAAATTTGGGTTCAAGTACCCTGCGGGGCCCCCCTCCAACCCCAAAACTCCTCTAAACAGATATATTCGATGTTCATGTTAATATGGAACTCAAATGAAAAGTATTAGGCAGTAGATTACAAACATGGCATAAAATATTAGGTCCAAGTAATGGGAGGTCGCCCACCCCCAAATGGGCATATTAGCCGACCATAGCTATATGGGACTCAAATGAACGGTATTTTGCAGTAGACTACGAATGTGACATTAAAATTTGCGTTCAAGTCTAGGTGTGCGCTATTCCTCCTAAAAATACGTCAAATGAGTTTTTTGACCCATTATGGCAATATGGGACTCAAATAAAAGATATTTGAGTGTTTTGGGGTACACCCTAAAGCACCCGCTAAACTGAACTTCATTTCCGGTGGGAATAAAGAACAAATTTGATATCTATTTTCAGTGCAAAGTGCTGGTGGCCGCCCCAGGCTATGGCAATATGAGGTTCAAATTGAAGGGATTTGGAAGTGCAGCACGAATTTAATATCCGTTTTTAAGTTGAAATGTCTGAGGTGCCATCCCTCCCCTAATGAGTACATTACCCTAAGGAAGAACATTACCCCCTAAACTGAACTTCATTTTCGTTGGTAATAAAGAACGAATTTGATATCTTTTTTCAGTAAAAAGTGTTCCAGCCCCAAAAACACCCTCCAAACGGTTCATATTTACCGGCCGTGGCAATATGGAGCTCAAATTAAAGGGATTTGGAAGTGCAGCACGAATTTGATATCCATATTTGAGTCGAAATGTCTGAGGTGCCATCGCTTCCCTAATGAGAACATTACCCTAAGGAAGAACATTACCACCATGAACCGAGAAGGGGCAAATTCTCACACATCAAAGAGTGCTAGCCGATTCAAGTTTAAACTCAATGATAGGGGACTTCTTTTTTGTAGCCGAGTCCGAACGGCGTCCCGCAGTGCGACACCTCTTTGGGGAAAATTTTTTAAATGACCATGCATGGCATTGTACCTTGCAAATGTCGGCAACGTTAAGAGGGGATAACTACCGCTTTGTCTGATGTTCTCGCCAGGATTCGTACGTGTTGAGCTCCATAGGCCACATTGGCACGAATTCGATATCCGCATTCAGCGCGAAGTGTCCCCACCCTAAAGAGATATTAGAGAGTTAAAGAAGGCGCAGAGGAGCGGGCTCGGTTCGGCTAGTTCACTATAAAAATGGATTTAAATGTTCCCGACTAATGAGTTCTAAGTCCGAATATTAGAATATTTTTCCGTCATTTTGCACTTCATTTGTTAGTTTCTCTGTATACCTGTTCGTCCATCAGGAGAACTATGTATACACCTGTATCTGTTCATGAACCAAATATCATCGTCACTCCAACTGTCAGTTCTTCTATTTGACATTCAATCTTTACCAAAGCTTCATTTAAAATTTTCTGTCCAATATATATCTCAATTGTTTGTAATTTTTTGAGTTTTTAAAAATTTTAGAGTTTTCCAAAGTGGGAAGGAAAACTCCAGTTTTTTTTTTGGATATTTCCTCAACTAATATTTGAAATTCTTCCACTTCAAATCTTTGAAGTTTCGTTAAATCCTAATATTTGGAAAATCATTTACTAGCAGACTAACGAACGATTGTTTACAATCTACCAGCTCGTTCGTCATTCCTTGGCGGCTGTCGCGAGCTTCCACTACTAAATTATAAGCAAAAAGATGAAGATGAAGTAGTCATCATTATCCTTGCACATGTCATCTTCTAGTACTGCTGGTACATCGTCTTGAGTCTCATAATCATCATCGCCGTCGTCGTCATCTTAGAACAGAAGCAGGTTGACTTTTTCCCATAATTATCCCCAGAGTGTAAAGTAAACCTTTGTAAACGTGTTTTTGGTGAGTCCTGTCTGTCTGTCTGTCAGTCTGTATGTGTGTCTCTTTGTACTATGGAAGTTCTCAAAGACATTCATTTTCACATTCGTTCATTTGATTTCAACTCCCTGCCACGAGGTAAGGGTAGTTAACTTACAACAAGTTAAATTATGGGATAGGACAGGATATAGCGTTAACAATGCTACTTCTGTGGAAGCTACAGTTAAGGCTCCTGATGCGAATCATGATGATGCCGGCTACGACGATGGCGATGGCTGTGCCCCTGCTGCAGCAACTGCTGGCGACATTCCATGTTGAGATATTTTAATGAGTTTTCCTTGTTTGTCATTTACTTTGTTTTATTTCTTTTTTGGATTTTAAGCTTATACTCGTATTTGTTGTTGTGTTTATATCAAAACACAGCACCAGCAACAACAATAAGATGCAAAGAATACAGCACCCGTCAGTACTACAAAATAATATACACTCGTACAATGAAAATCACAAGGAAAATGTGAACCGTAATAATGACAAAAAATTTTCAAAATTTTTATAAAAAAAAAAAAAAAATTTTGGAAAGAAATAAAACTTTGCTAAAAGTATTCTTTTTTCCACAAACAATGGTATAAAAATATTTTTCGATTGTTTTTCTTCCGAGACGATCGGAGATTTTTCTTTACATATGGAAGAGATTGCAACAGACATCAACCACTATGGGACGCGTTTCGTAATTTGGTTTAGAATTACTCATCAGCCATAGTAGGTGTGAAGACTTTAAGGGCCGAACGTTGGTATGTTGTACTTATTCAGAATTTATTTCCGAAACGCCTCTACGATATAAAAACCACATGAATCACGCTCGACAACACTGTCTATTAGCTATACTTTACCCAATGCATGTGTTTTGTGTAATGGCAGATTTTTGTCTACTTTTGAAGGATAGACAACGGCAACGGCTCTCGCTGTAGCTCCGTGTACCCAGATTCGAATCCCGACCGGGCTCTGCCGAATTTTTTAATTTTCTAGTTTTTCTTAAATTTTTATACCACCCACCACAGGATGAGGGTATACTAATTTCGTCATTGTGTTTTTAAATACTCGAAATATTCGTCTGAGACCCCATAAAGTATATATATTCCTGATCGTCCTGACATTTTAAATCGATCCAGCCATGTCCGACTGTCTGTCTGTCCGTCCATCCGTCCTTTCGAAGGAGTAAAGCTAGCCGCTTGAAATTTTGCACAAATACTCCTTATTAGTATAGGTCGGTTGGGGTTGTAAATGGGCTATATCGGTCCATGTTTTGATATAGCTGCCATATAAACCGATTTTGGGTCTTGACTTCTTGAGCATCTAGAGGGCGCAATTCCTATCCGATTGGAATGAAATTTCGCACAACGTGTTTCGCTATGACTTCCAACAACTGTGGTAAGTACGGTTCAAATCGGTTCATAGCCTGATATAGCTGCCATATAAACCGATCTTGTGTCTTGATTTCTTGAGCCTTTAGAGAGGGCAATTCTCGTCCGATTTGACTGAAATTTTGCACGTAGTGCTTTGGTATCACTTCCAACAACTGTGTTAAGTATGATTCAAATCGGTTCATAATCTGATATAGCTGCCATATAAACCGATCTTGAGCCACTAGAGGGCGCAATTCTAGTCCGATTTGAATGAATTTTGTTATGATATCCAAAAACTGTACCAAGTATGGTTCAAATCGGTGAATAACCTGAAATTGCTGTCATATAAACCGATCTTGAATCTTGACTTCTTGAGCTTCTAGAGGGCGCAATTCTTTTCCGATTTAGCTGAAATTTTTCATGACGTATTTGATTCGTACTTTCAACAACTGTGCCAAGTATGGTTAAAATCGGTCAATAACCTGATATAGATGCCATATAAACCGATCTGGGATCTTGACTTCTTGAGGCTCTAGAGGTCGCAATTATTATCCGATTTGCCTGAAATTATGTACTACGGATTCTCTCATGACCATCAACATACGTGTTTATTATGATCTGATTCGGTCTATAGCCCGATACAGCTCCCATATAAATCGATCTATCTACTTTACTTCTTGAGCCCCCAAGGGGCGCTTATTCGAATTGGCTGACATTTTACACAGGTCTCCAACATATAATTTAATTGTGGTCCAAACCGAACAATATCTTGACATCGCTCTAATAGCAGAGCAAATCTTTTTTATATCCTCTTTTGCCTAAGAAGAGATGCCGGGAAAAGAACTCCACAAATGCGATCCATGGTGGGGGACATATAAGATTCGGCCCGGCCGAACTTAGCACGCTTTTACTTGTTTTGCCTTAGAAGAGATGCCGAGAAAAAAACTCGACAAATGCGATCCATCATGGAGGGTATATAAGATTCGGCCCCGCCAAACTTAGCACGCTTTACTTGTTTTATTTTATTTTATTTAATTTAATTTAATTTAATTTAATTTTATTTTATTTTATTTTATTTTATTTTATTTTATTTTATTTTATTTTATTTTATTTTATTTTATTTTATTTTATTTTATTTTATTTTATTTTATTTTATTTTATTTTATTTTATTTTATTTTATTTTATTTTATTTTATTTTATTTTATTTTATTTTATTTTATTTTATTTTATTTTATTTTATTTTATTTTATTTTATTTTATTTTATTTTATTTTATTTTATTTTATTTTATTTTATTTTATTTTATTTTATTTTATTTTATTTTTTTTTTATTTAATTTTATTTTATTTTATTTTATTTTATTTTATTTTATTTTATTTTATTTTATTTTATTTTATTTTATTTTATTTTATTTTATTTTATTTTATTTTATTTTATTTTATTTTATTTTATTTTATTTTATTTTATTTTATTTTATTTTATTTTATTTTATTTTATTTTATTTTATTTTATTTTATTTTATTTTATTTTATTTTATTTTATTTTATTTTATTTTATTTTATTTTATTTTATTTTATTTTATTTTATTTTATTTTATTTTATTTTATTTTATTTTATTTTATTTTATTTTATTTTATTTTATTTTATTTTATTTTATTTTATTTTATTTTATTTTATTTAATTTTATTTTATTTTATTTTATTTTATTTTATTTTATTTTATTTTGTTTTATTTTAAACAAAACAAATTTTGTGTGAAATTTCATGCCAAAGTGGACACAACCAAGTTTAGACATTTAGTGGTTGAATGACTCAGTGGATGTCTAATAAGCAACCAACCATTCCGTCAGTCAGTTAGTCAGTCATTCATAGAACGCGATTCACATTCAAACAACTTATTGTGGCAGTAGTACACCTCAAGTCCCCGATGCACGCACAGCAACTCTCAAACTACTAAGAAATTCAAATGCAGTCCTTTAATTTTCATTAGTCCATGGCATGGGGCCAAACGAAAGATGTTTAGCTTCCATCATAGAAACAGGAAGACAAGGTGATTTATTGTTTGTTATAGAAACCTAAACGACAACAAAAAGGTCCTTACCACGAATGCCTGGATTTTTATATTTATTTGGTTTTTTCTTAGAATATACCTTCGTTGTACCTTTGATTAATGCTTGACATCTAAAATGTGTTAAGAAATTGAGAGATGTTAAATCCCAAAAGGGATAAAGGTTTCTGACTTGTTTTGCAGCAAGTCAGCGCTAACATATTCAAAGTGATAATAATACTAAGTATTTCGAGGAAATTAGAAATGGAAATCCGCAAAATGTCGTAAATATCAAGAAGGTTGGTATTGCTTAAGCTAAGTTAATAATTTATTGGATGTACAACATGAACCCACGAGACTTAATGACATCAACCCATATGACTTAAATGCTGTTAAGTGCTTCGAAGGACATCAGTGCATTTGTTATATTGTGATATGAAATTGTAAAATTTTGTTTTTATGACAATACCAAGTGGACAAATTTGGATTTGTCCAATTAATTTAAGTTACAATTTATCGTAGAATAAGTATTAGACATTCTGAATTGTATTGTGAATTGTAAAATGAATTTTGTAGCATGTAAGAGGTTATATATTAGTTAAGCTATTGTGAATTTCTAGTAATAAGTATTTTAGTACTATAGCTCCCTTGCATTTCCTCTTGCTTAATTCTGGCACTTCTTTTCCAACGGCAGCAAGGTGAGCACACAACATTTCCCCCCTCTCTTATCCCCAATAAATCCTGTACTCCTTATACACCACATACCGAAACTTAACGCCTTCTCATTTTTTCCTCTTCTCATTACCTCAATATACACTTATCATTCCTCTTGGCATGAGGAATAATAAGTAACATCACCTACATTACAGTCCACACATCATCCCCCAAGGGAACTCCAATTGTGACGTCATCCGCTCTCTCATTCCACTTACCCCCCCTCTGCGTCTAACTGGAACCCCCCAAGGTTGTGCATGGTCCTTCGAAACCGTCCACTGAGAAACCATAAATTGAGGTAAATCCCATCAGCATCAAACATACATAGTTGTTTGTCATCATTTCGGTAAGTGAAACCTGTTGTGTTCGTAAAAGAAGTAAAAAAAACAAAAAAGCAACATACATTACATACACACTTAAAAACGTTCGAGTGACAAAAACCCCAAAAAAAGGAGATAAAAATTACACCAAAACGCACTGTGAAGGCAAATTGCATGTGGAAAATTGCAAAAAAAACGCATTTTTTAATGCGATGTGATATGGGAAAATCTGTGTAGAATCCCTTAAAAGAGATAAATAAAAATTTGTTATTTATTAGAATTTGTCAGCTCGTCTCATTCTCACTTAAAAAGTGTGTATGTAATTGCTTTACGTTTTTTTTAAAGGTAGAATCGTCTATTGTGAGAGGAAAGTGCTAAAAGTGCAAAGAAAAAGTGTGATTTCTGTCTGTCCGCGTGGGTTGGACACGGAGAAAAAGTGTTATTTTTTGTTGTACACGTCGCTGGAAAATTGCATTAAAACTTGATGTCATTTCGTGTTTTTTTTTTTTTTTTTTTTTTTTTTTTATTTGCTGGCAAAAATCCCGTTAAAGTCAAATGAAAGTCGTTTAAAGTTTTCATAACGGATAAAAATCACAAAAAAAAAAAAAAAAAAAACAAATATATATTCAAAGCAGAAACATAAAAATGGAAATACATAGTCCGTTCTATATACAACGCAAAGTTCAACGATCGTTTCGTACAGTGTATAAAGGAACGGAGATTAATGTAAATTCTCTCTCTTTCTCTCTCTCTCTTCCTCTCGATATCTCTCTCGCCAAAAGCAAAGAAAAGAAAAGCAAAAAAAAAGGCACTCAGACAGACAGACACGCACTTTAAGAAGAAGAGCTTAGTTCACATTTTGAATATGTTTGGAGTAAAGTAGATGTGCAAGTGAAAAGCAAAAGAAAAAAAAAAAAAAAAATCAAGATTTAAACAAAAAAGTGCAACAGGCAATAAATAATTAAAAGAAGGCAAATTTAAGTTGTGAAGAGGCAAATGTGCTAGAAAACAAAAGGAAAAGGTGCATTATTGTTGTTCACATGTTGTAAAGCTAACAAAAAGCTGTACATTTCGAAAATTTTGTTATAAAGGAAAAAAAAAGAGATAATTTGTGGAAAGGCGGCAAGTGAATTTAAAAGAAACGAAAACGAAGAAAAGCAACCTATCACACTCACATACAAACATAGTTAAAATCCGACAACACATAACAATTTTAAAAGAAATTATAAAATTTTATAAAGAAAAGGTGTTAAAATTGTTCAATAGTAAAAGCTGGCCGCCAAAAATATAAAATATTGCACAGTGGTTATAAAATATTGCACATTGTGTTCTAATATTGCCCATTGTTATAAAATATTGCACGTGGTTAAATCTATTGCACCGGTTTTTATAAAATATTGCCCATTGTTATAAAATATTGCACGTTGTTAAATCTATTGCACCGGTTTTTACAAAATATTGCTCGTTGTTGTTGTATGTCGCTCGGGTTTTGTGAAATATTGCACG
Source organism: Stomoxys calcitrans (assembly GCF_963082655.1). Lineage (NCBI taxonomy): Eukaryota > Metazoa > Arthropoda > Insecta > Diptera > Muscidae > Stomoxys > Stomoxys calcitrans. The sequence continues at coordinate 22,593,678 of NC_081553.1, forward strand.
TTGTTACAAAGTATTGCACAGCCCTATAAAATATTTCAGTTTTCACAAAATATTGCACAAATCAAAATCGTCAACCCACTCTCTTATACGCAATTTATTCCACAGGAATTGAAAAGTCAACCCTTTTTTTTATTCACGGGTTGTGTTAAACAATTGAAAAATCACAACGCCATTTCCATGTTATTGCACATTTCGCAGTTGTTAACCCGCTCTCATAAAGGCTTAATTCGTTGGAAAGAAAGCTAAAAATTTGAACCTTTTTTGTGGGCAATTTATGTTAAAATTTATACACATATTCAGAAGAATTACGAAATCACAACCTTAATAGTATTGCACACTCCTAATTGCTGACCCGCTCTTGTGAACACCTTATTTAGGAAAATATAAATATTGCAAGTTAAATTGAGAATATTTCGCCATATCACAACGCTATTTTCATATCACAGCTCATATGCTGACCCACTTTCATGCATGCTAAATCATACCAAAAGAAAAAATAAAAACAAATTTCCTATTAATCACCTACTTATGTGGGGTTTATTTTGGCAAAATATTGTACAATTATGAACATCACCACAGCGTGATATTATTGCAGAGAAGCTTGTTTAAAAATATTAAAATATTGCACAATTCCGATACCATCACAGTTTTTATATTGCACTGGAGTTGATTAAAAAGTAATATATTGCACTAAATAAGGCTCTTACATCTAAATCACAGCACTGTAGTTTTTATTGCACGGCTCCCTCACATATTTGTTATATTTTCATAATTATTGGACGATTCTATTCCTTTTTTTTTGCAAATTGAAATTATCCATCAAGCAAACAAACGTAAACAAAGAAAACAGAAGGAAAAAAAAAAAAAACTAACCCACCAAAGCAACAGAGTTATTACAAGAAGAAGAACAAAAAAAAAAAAAAAGATCTGACCGAAAAACGTAAAGCATAAACAAAACAGAAGGGCGATTGCCTGTCTTGTTGGTTGGAAGTAGAAGGAGACAACATACGCGCCAATTTGCCCCTCAGGCTGTTATTAATACGTATGAGTGTATGTATATGCATTTTCTAGGGTCTCGTTTGTGCTGCTTGCTTCATACGCATTCACGCTGCCGCTGATTGATAGGCAGAGCCCGCAGTAGTCAGCCACCTGATAGACACAGACCCCCCCCCCACATACCATCATTATTTATTCTCGGCAAGTTTGTTTTGCGCTTCTGACTCTCATTGGAAGTAGTCATATGAAGATCAAAACAAACCACCAAATACGCGGTGTTGCCAGACTCGGTGTTGCCAGACTGGTGATTTTGTAACGGGTTGTGGGATTGTATTTTTTTTCTTGGGAAAATTTCCTCGGTTATGTTAATTGACGGAAAACCGTAAACCGTCCAGGGAAATCATTCTCTTCCGTCAGAAAACATACACTGAAAGAAAAAATACACTCAAAGAGAAATACAATCAAAAGGGAGAAGGGAAAAAAGAAAAACACGCTCAAGGAAGAAATTCACTTAAAGAATTGTCTCAAAGAAAAGCTACACTCAAAGAAAAACTACACTGAAAGAAAAACTACACTCAAAGAAAAACTACACTGAAAGAAAAACTACACTCGAAGAAAACTACACTTGAAAAAAAAAAAAAAAGTATTCTCAAAGAAAAAAAAAAAAAAACTCCACTCAGGGAGAATACACTCAAAGAAAAATTACACTTAAAGAAAAAGTACACTCGGAAAAAATAATACAGCGGCATTGCATTCGTGCAAATCATTCAATTCATATGTAATTTGGATTGATAGTTAGGGAATTGTTTACGTACTAACAAACCCAACACATATATGAACTAACCCCTTTTTTACAAACCATATACATTTCCTTTACCTGATTTTCAGCCTTATGTGCACTTGTTTAACAAGTTGATGAGAAAATCAGATATATTTGAAGAAATTTATAAGGCGTATGTGGGTTTTTGAACGTTGAAAGGTTCATTTACACATACGATCAAAAACCAATCCGTGATAATTTTCAACAAATATCGTCTAAACAATATTGTGAAATTAAGATTTTTTTTGCTTGCTTCTCGAAAAAAAAAAAAAAAAAAAAAAAAAAAAAAAATTTCTCCGTTGAAACATTCGCAAACTCGTGAATCTATCTACGAGAACAATATATTCGTCTCCCAGTAAAATTCAATTTTGAGTGAATTCTCATTCACTGTTGTACATAACTTTCTAGTTCAATGAAAAGTTGGATTATTCAGAACCGCTCATCTCTCTGGATATGTTCATAGAAGGAATCTGAGTCCCTCGTTCGTAGAGCTATGAATTATTTGAAATAACGCTAAAATCTTGCCTTTAATGTTCTCATATTTGAAGTCTAAGACTACCCATTAGACTACCGCAAAGAAGATTCTGACTTTTAAATTATATTTTTGGCATTTAATGCAGAACCCGCTACTTTACTAGTCCAGAATCTTATCACCGCTCTTTCTATCTAAAACGATTTGGTTACCCATCGAAGCTTTGCACTCGCTATAAATTTCAACCGCAAATCGAAATCGTTTACACTCCTTGTGTTTTCAAAGGCCAAGAGATTTCTAACCACATTTCACACAAATAATTCATCTACATCCCTATCTCAAACCAGAGCTGAAAACTCTGTACTCTTCTCTTACTAGTTCTCTTGCTCAGCGTTGTACGAACTCGGTACAAAATGAGCGTGGAAAAGGCATCTGCGAATCTCACTTCCCAACCTTCGGTATCTGATACCAATACCGGTGCTGCTCCCCCAGCGCAGACCTCGTTAAGTAATGACAAGTTCCTGTTTGATTGTGATCATTTGATCAACTTCTGCACTCAGTTTGAGCAGTGTGAGATCCAAGATCAAACGGATTCGGTATTGGAAGTAAGGTTGGAGGACTTGGAGCATAGGTGGCAGCGACTTCAGACTACATATGAGAGTCTTATGCTAGCTCCGAGAGGTACCAATTCGAAGGACTTTAGAGACAACGCACTGGTTAATTTTAATGCCAGCTCAGAGGCCTATTATACGGCGAGATCCCAAATACTCGATATGCTAAGAATATCTGGTGGAAATACTCGCCAGAATGCAAGGCACAGCCTTATTCCGGCTTATATTCCCCAACCAGCCGCTAATCACTCGTCTCATGATGTTGCTGACAGTTACATCAAAGTCCCTCCCTGTGATACCGAGATATTCAAGGGAGGTTATGAAGAATGGCCGTCATTTCGTGACATGTTCACGGCGGTCTACGCGGACCATCCAAAATTGACCCGAGCTCAAAAGTTATATCATCTGCGAAATAAGACTAGAGGTGACGCCGGTGCCATAGTCAAGCGATATGCGCTCTGCGATGAGAACTTTGATCTTGCTTGGAGTGCCTTGAAGGCTCGCTATGAAAATAAGCGAGTCTTAGTAGACAATCAACTGAAGATTCTCTTCAGTATCCCAACTGCCACTGTGGAGAACAGTGAAGCAATTCACAGGATTCAATCCACAGTTAACGATTGTCTCTGCACCCTCAGGACACTTAACGTCAATGTTGGAAGCTGGGATCCAATTTTGTTGTACTTGGTATCGACCAAGTTGCCAGATGAAACACTGGCTCTCTGGGAACAGTCTCTCACATCTCACCGTGAGCTTCCCACTTGGAACCAGCTGGATGAATTTCTCATCAGCCGCTATGAAATCGTGGAACGCCTTTCGAGCATGAAGGCCACGAAAACCAGAGGTTCGCTCCCGTCTCAGAACAGTGGTAAGATACAAACTTACCACTCGCAAGAAAAGCTAAGCTCTTCTTGCCCCCTGTGCAATTCCGACCACACTATAAGAAGCTGTGGGCAATTTCGAAAATATTCCGCACAACAACGCAACGAATTTGCACACAGGCATAAGTTGTGTATGAATTGCCTCTCCTCGTCTCATCTCAAGACAAATTGCAAGAGTATAAACACTTGCATCATATGTCACAAGCCACACCATACTCTGCTGCACTTTAGGGGTAAGCCAGAAGAGAAGACTGATGATCGCCCAAATCATTCTAATCACGAAGACAACAAGAGTCACGCGAAATCTTCGGGCGTAAGCCCAAAAGACACCTCTCTTAATGAAGCTCCCTCCACTTCAAGCGCCAATCGCTCCTCTCATGTTCAGGCTAATTTCTCATCCAACAACGAGACGATTTTACTACGAACAGCTCTAGTTCGTGTTGAACATCAAGGGGAGTTGTTCACTTTGAGAGCCCTGATTGATCCCGGTTCTCAACGAACCTTTATAACCCAACGAATTCAGAAGCGCTTGCAAATTCCCACTTCCAGAGCGCACTTCGAAATTTTTGGTATTGGAGAACAGACTCAAACTTCGGAAAAGGAATGCCAACTCGTCATTGTCGCTGAAAAATACGATGTTCGCTTCACAGTCTCGGCAATAGTTCTGCCTAAAATGACAAAATGGCTACCCTCTGTTTCATTTGAAGTTTCAAATCCCTCAGATCTGGAGGAACTTGATTTAGCCGATCCAAACTTCAATAAATCCGCTCAAATTGACCTAATTTTAGGCAATGATTCTGAACGCTTCATCAGCATGGAAGGAATCAGAAAGAACGTATGTGGCGATACCTCAGCATACAATACAGTATTTGGCTGGGTATTGAGCGGTCCAATGCAAACTGAAAGAATTTTCTCATTTTCCACTAACGTGGTTGAATCCGAGGATATAAAAATAAGCGAACTTCTGAGAAAATTCTGGGAGCAAGAAGAGGTACCCATGGCTCCCCCTCTTTGTGAGGAAGATCAGTTTTGCGAAGAGTTCTACTCTAAAACTACCACCAGATCCCCGGATGGTAGATACATCGTGAGACTGCCTTTCAAGGCAGAGTTCTCCGATTCCCTGTCTCTCGGCTCTTCTCGCTTTCTCGCTCTAGCTCAATACAATCGTATGGAGACAAAGCTCTCTGATGACCCCGAGCTAAATACAGAGTACAATTCAGTGTTAAGCGAGTACCTTTCTCTCGGTCATGCTGAAGAAACCTCTTCTCAGGAGATAAACTGTTATGGGAAATACAATTCCTTTTATCTCCCTCACCACGCCGTCATTCGTCCAGAGCATAAATCCACAAAGGTGAGAGTTGTGTTTAATGCGTCTCGTAAGAGCAAATCTGGATACTCTCTGAATGACGTGCTGCACACTGGGCCTACGCTACAAACCGATTTGACATCTGTTATCCTCGGCTGGCGCAGATACAGATATGTATTCTGCGGGGATATTCAAAAAATGTATAGGCAGATATGGTTGCATCCAATCGATAGAGCCTATCAGCGAATACTTTTCAGGCCGGATCCTACGGGACCGGTAAAAGATTTCGAACTAAAAACGGTTACCTTTGGCCTCAACTGCGCCCCGTTTTTAGCCATCCGCACCCTTTTGAAACTGGCCGCTGACTCTGAGAACAAATTTCCCAATGTCGCAGAGACATTGAGGAAAGAGACATATGTCGACGACATTTTGTCCGGAGGCTTCTCTATTGAAGACACCATTCAAGCGCAAGGGGACATAATCTCGGTCCTTGCGCAGGCAGGGTTTCCCCTTGTCAAATTAACCGCGAACGACCCACAATTACTGGCAAACCTCCCACCCGAAAGTCTATATAACTCAGACTTCTTGCGTTTCCATGACTCTAGCACTACCAAGACTCTGGGTATCAAATGGAATGCCCTAACTGATTCATTCAGTTACACCCTCAGCGCTATTCCAACCGACCAGCCTATGAGCAAACGCAAAGTTCTCTCCGCCGTCGCTCAACTATTCGATCCTGCAGGATGGGTTGCTCCTGTAGTGATCAAGTCGAAAATTCTGATGCAGCAACTTTGGCTTGAAGGGCTGGATTGGGATGACGAACTAAGCTCGGAAACTCTGGGAAAATGGAATTCTCTGGTCTCTGACTTGGGTCACATTGGGTCGATTTCCGTTCCCAGATGGCTGCAGTACCATCCCTCTGATACCGTGGAGATTCATGGGTTCTCTGACGCATCTCAAGCGGCAATGTGTGCATGCGTATACATTCGGTGTCAGACCTCCAAGTCTGTAGTGTTCTCGAATTTGTTCGTGGCGAAAAGTAAAGTGGCTCCTCTGAAGCCTGTATGCCTTCCACGTTTGGAACTCAATGGTGCCTTCCTCCTAGCGAAACTTGTCAACTATGTGGTGTGCTCGTTCGACATGAACATTAGTGGCATCACGCTTTGGACAGATTCGTCTATTGTTCTTGGTTGGTTAACAAAACCACCATGGACCTGGGAAACATACGTGGCAAATCGAACTTCCAAAATTCATGATCTTCTACCAGAGGGAACATGGCGACATGTACCCACCCACGACAATCCAGCCGACCTCGGTACGAGAGGCTGTAGGCCGCAAGACCTCGCTTGCAATTCATTTTGGTTTCATGGCCCGAATTGGCTGACAAACCCACCGTCAGAATGGCCAGACAGAAACCCTTTGATCTCTCCCGAAATGAGAAAGCGCCTGAATATTCAGGTTATGCACGAAACGGTAGAAGATCCGGACATCTTGCTTAGATTTTCGTCATATCCCCGAGCATTGAGAGTAGTGTCTTATATGCTTAGATTCTGTCATAACTGTCTTAGTGGACGCAGGGGTACCACGAGGATTTCCTCTTCGATTCTTACCCAAGAGGAGGTAAAACGCACAAAATTTCGCCTCATAATGTTGGCACAGATGAAATGGTACCCAGAGGAGTACAAGCAGATCAGTAGATCTGAAGAATTGTCCAACAAAAGCTCACTGCTCTGTCTAAATCCCTTTTTAGACCAGGAAAGAGTCCTTCGTGTGAATGGTCGTCTCGCTGCCTGTTCTTTACCCTATAATGAACGTTACCCCATCATACTTCCTGGGAACTCTCGGCTTTGCCATTTATATCTACTCCATTTGCACGAATTTCTCGCTCACGGTGAATGCATCCTCATGTGCCGGATGATTCAAACGGAGTTTCACATCTCACGTCTCAAACCAAGGGTGAAAGGCATTATTCATAAGTGCAAAACCTGCATCATATTCAGGAAACGATCTTGCGTCCAGATAATGGCTCCGCTCCCTCCTGACAGATGCACCATTACACCAGCATTTCACGTGACTGGTATAGATTTTGCAGGACCCTTTGAGATTAAAAGTTCATCTCTACGCCGATCCCCTCTCTTGAAAGGCTATGTGAGCATTTTCGTGTGCTTCGCCACCAAGGCCGTACACTTGGAGCCATGCTCCGAGCTTTCCACGGCGGCATTTGAGGCCGCTTTTTCTCGTTTTCTTGGGAGGCGAGGCCTACCTAGAAAGGTAGTATCGGATAATGGCAGAAATTTCGTAGGTGCAAGTCGAAAGATGCTGAAAGAATTCAGAAGTTTCATTCAGGTAGCAGCGAGTGACATTGCTGGAAAGTACGCTACCCAAGGCTTTGAGTGGCAGTTTATACCCCCCCATGCTCCACATATGGGTGGCCTTTGGGAATCGGCCGTGAAGTCATTCAAACACCATTTCAAACGAGTAGCAGGCGCTCATCTCTTCACTTTCGAGCAATTCGCTACCGTTCTCGCTCGGATTGAAGGAGTTCTAAACTCCCGTCCAATCTCTGCTGTCTCTGAGGATCCGAACGACCTCACAGCTTTGACTCCCGGACACTTTTTGAAAGGCTCACCAATTGTGGCTTTTCCCGAGCCTCTTGCTCCAGACCTCTCCCTTATAAACAGGTGGCAGAGACTGAAGGCGATACATCACCAGTTCGCTATTCGATGGAAAGAAGAGTACCTCAAAGCTCTTCAAAAGCGATACAAGTGGAAAACCACTTCTCCCAATATAAAGGTCGGCGATCTCGTAGTCGTAATGGACGATCTACTGCCGCCTAGCGACTGGCGACTCGGAAGAGTGGCTAGGACGCATAATGGTCCCGATGAAAATGTAAGAATAGCCGATGTCCGTATCGCCTCGGGCATCATTACTCGACCGATTGTCAAATTGTGCCACTTGCCCTTGCTCGATCAACCCCAATAATAGACCCAGTGTATTGCTATCTCGATGCATGACAATCTCTGCTTTTCAACCCTCCCATCTCATTTCATTTTCCATTTCATCCCTTCATAGACATCTCACTCACCTCTCGGTTCATTTTCAGATTTACAATGCGTGCCCAGGAAGTGTACAAATGTACTCTGTGCCAAAACCGCCATGGCCTCCGGTACTGCCCAAAATTCATCAAGATGACCGTGGAGGACAGAAGGGTGGCAGTGCTAAGGCACAAGTACTGCCGGAACTGCCTGGCCAAAAGCCATATTGTGGACGATTGCCAGTCGATGGAAACTTGCAGGAAATGTGGGTTCCAGCACCATACAATGCTGCACCCACGGAAAGTAGCCCTAAAACCCAAAGACTCCAGCGCTACCAACCAATCTACCCCATCAAGACATCAACGCCAAGAGCCAAGAAGACCCAACAATGGCCAATCCACCTCATCTCAGTCCCAACGAAAACCAGCAAGGCCCAACGTAAGCGTCAAATCACGCCTAGGCCAGCGTAACCAAGTGTCAGCTGGGCAACAGCAACAACAAAAAGCCAGAAAAACCAACAGGCCCAAGGGCCAAAGACACCACCAACAGCCTCAACGCAAGCCTCAACGCAAACCCCAGTCAACCACGACACCGTCAACCAATCAGCCCAATCACTTGATCCTCTCAGAGGCCATCAAGTCCCTGGCGACCGTGCTTTGCGCCTCATCAACCAATTTTGCGTAACCGCAAGGCCGGCGCCATGGACAAATTTGGATTTGTCCAATTAATTTAAGTTACAATTTATCGTAGAATAAGTATTAGACATTCTGAATTGTATTGTGAATTGTAAAATGAATTTTGTAGCATGTAAGAGGTTATATATTAGTTAAGCTATTGTGAATTTCTAGTAATAAGTATTTTAGTACTATAGCTCCCTTGCATTTCCTCTTGCTTAATTCTGGCACTTCTTTTCCAACGGCAGCAAGGTGAGCACACAACATTTCCCCCCTCTCTTATCCCCAATAAATCCTGTACTCCTTATACACCACATACCGAAACTTAACGCCTTCTCATTTTTTCCTCTTCTCATTACCTCAATATACACTTATCATTCCTCTTGGCATGAGGAATAATAAGTAACATCACCTACATTACAGTCCACACATCATCCCCCAAGGGAACTCCAATTGTGACGTCATCCGCTCTCTCATTCCACTTACCCCCCCTCTGCGTCTAACTGGAACCCCCCAAGGTTGTGCACCAAGAAAATATACTTTGTTGGGACTTTATTTACTAAAAGCAAATGTCCATACCACTTCTTTTTGTGTGTGTTCATTTCACACTTCTCTACCTACGAATTTCCATGATTTAAATCACTGTTGTATTTGGCTTAGTATGAAGCTTGGGCCTCCAAAATACGTCTTAGTACGCATTTTAAGCGACACTCATTTCTAAATACAAGAAAATAGCATAAACATACATCACAAACACTACCGCAAAATCCTGACAGAAAAGCCAGACACAAACGCAAGCCCTCATACCTAGCATCAAACAGAAACCACTGCCACCACATACACCACCAAACATAAACACTCCGCCGCAAGAGATTGAGTTCCAGGACAGGTAGACCCCAAGCACATAAATACATTCTCATGACATCTTTTGCGTTGGCATTCGCACAAGCACAAGGACCACATCATCATCATCGTAATACTGATTATTTGTAATATGTCATAAGACATCGTTCTTTGCCAAGATGTGTGAGCAGAGGGAGTGTGAGAGAGCGGGAGCATGAAGAATGGAATATTTTATTAAGGTAAGATGGATATGATTTGCCATATTTGGAAACAAATACGAGGACATTTGCACTAAACGCGAATATATTCTTGAACAAGTACACCCATACCTCAACAGATACGGAGAGACAGATAGACAGACAGTTGGTAGGACGCAGTACCTTATATCCAACTAAACCTTAATGTCTGAGTGAAACATCAAAGCCGCTAAGCTGATGTTTCAATGGGTTTCATTTCGAAGAAAAAAATTTTTATGGCAGATTTATTTACTTGGAAATCTGGAATTTCAATTTGTCTCCCTACTTATTGGGAGAAATGGGAGAGAACTTCAAACGACCAAAAGACATGAAATTCATAATAAGATGCTCGAAATACACTTAAAAAAGTTTAGAAAAAATTTAAACAAAATAATATGCGATAACATATAACAAGTAAAAAGGCGCTGGATACCCACCACCTCGGGTATATATGTAAACCACCTTTCGTCAACATCCGGTGCATACCTTATGTCCCATAGAAGTTTTAACGAAATATGTTCCGATTTGGATCAAATACTAATAAGTACAAGTCATTGTTCAATTGTGTATAACAAAATATTGGTCTTTTTAGTAGCTTTATCTAAAAATAAATCGATCTGAACCATATACCACATGGATGTTGAAACGCCTAACATAGGTCACTGTGTCAAATTTCAGTGAAATCGGATTATAAATGCGCTTTTTTAGGGGCCAGTATCGAGATATCGGTCTGTATGGCAGCTAAATGCAAATTGCAGAAATATTGCAGAAAAAAAATGCGCTCTTTATGGGCCTAGAACCTTAAATCGAGGGTTCGGTTTATGTGGCAGCTATATCCAAATCTGACCCGATCAGGGCCAAATTGAAGAACGATGGCGAAGGGCCTAACACAACTCACTGCCCCAAATTTCGTCCAAATCGGATAATAAATGTGGCTTTTATGGGCCTAAGACCCTAAATCGATGGATCGGTCTATATGGCAGCTACATCCTAATCTGAACCGATCTGAGCCAAATTAACAAATGATGGCGAAGGGCCTAACGCAACTCACTGTCCCAAATTTCGGCGACATCGGACAATAAATGTAGCTTTTATGGCCCCAAAACCTGAAACCGAGAGATCGGTCCATATGTTAGCTATATCCATATCTGAACCGATCTGTGCCATATTGCAGAAGTATGTGAAGGGGCTTAACTTAACTCACTGTCACAAATTTTGGCGACATCGGACAATAAATGCGCTCTTTATGGGCCTAGAACCTTAAATCGAGAGATCGGTCTATGTGGCAGCTATATCCAAATCTGACCCGATCAGGGCCAAATTGAAGAACGATGGCGAAGGGCCTAACACAACTCACTGCCCCAAATTTCGGCAAAATCAGATAATAAATGTGGCTTTTATTGGCCCAAGACCCTAAATCGGAGGATTGGTCTATATGGCAGCTATATCCAAATCTGGATCGATCTGATCCAAATTAACAAAGGATGGCGAAGGGCCTAACACAACTCACTGTCCCAAATTTCGGCGACATCGGATAATAAATGTGGCTTTTATGGGCCTAAGACCTTAAATCGAAGGATCGGTCTATATGGCAGCTATATCCAAATCTGGATCGATCTGAGCCAAATTGAAGAAGGATGTCAAGGAG
>NC_081553.1:22607696-22620196 GCF_963082655.1 Stomoxys calcitrans
GCCTCTAGAGGGCGCAATTCTCATCCGATTTGTACAATGGCTTCTCTCATGACCTTTAACACACGTGTCAAAAATGGTTTGAATCGATCCATAGCTTGATACAGCTCCCATATAAACCGATCTTCCGATTTTGCTTCTTGAATTCGTAATTCTTATCCAAATGGACTGAAATATTGGGTTGCCCAAGAAGTAATTGTGAATTTTTCATATAGTCGGCGTTGACAAAATTTTTCACAATTGCATTCTTTCTTCTGTCAGTTATCAGCTGCTACTTTTAGCTTGCTTTAGAAAAAAAGTGTAAAAAAAGTATATTTGATTAAAGTTCATTCTAAGTTTTATTAAAAATGCATTAACTTTCTTTTAAAAAATCCGCAATTACTTTTTGGGCAACCCAATATTACACAATGACTTCTGCAATGTTCTACATTCAATTCATTTATGGTCCGAATCATACCATAACGTAATATAGCTCCACTAACATAACAGTTCTTATTCATTATTCTTTTTTTGCCTAAAATCTCTTTTAAGGCGCAAAGAACATGACAAATTCGATCCCTGGTGGGGGGTATATAAGATTCGGCACGGCCGAACTTAGCACGCTCTTACTTGTTAAGGCGAATATATCTTGGTGTGTAAGACCTACCTACCTACTACACAAAATCCTAAAAATAAGTAGCATTGACCTGTCATTTTGGACAAAGTCGAAGAAAAAGACCTTTTAAACATTTTTCTCAGTGCATACAACAACAAAAAAAGAACATGTACATTTATACTCATTTATTTATATAAATATTACATATAAGTGTATACTTATCTTAGATGGATGTTTAAATGTCTTTAGCTTTCATTTGAGTTAGATTTAATCAAATAAACAAACTCACATTCACATACGCGGTCTCTTTGGTTTACAAAGGACTACTTCTTCAAATTGCAACCACAATCACAGACAAAAGTAAACAACCACAATTACAAGAACAGATGATGAAAAAATATCTAACAGACGGAGAAAAAAGACTTTAGGAGAAAAGAAATCTTATCAGTGATTTATTACCTTTCATTGTCAAAAAGAAAACAGTCAAAGAATAACGAAATAAATGAAGAATAAACAAAGTGAAAAAAAAAAAACGCAACGCATTAGAGAAAACAGAAGAAACATAAACAAACATGTTAAAATGAAGTAAAAATTTTTGTTTCTTTTGTTTGGTTCTTTATTAATTAAATACATTATCTGTAATTCCCATTCCACAAACTAAGCAGATTTTCTTCCTTTTTTTTTTTGAGCAATGTAATTAATAAAGTGGAAGAACGACTTCAATGTATTGCTGAAGCATCATCTATTAGTTGAATTGTGAATATCTATGGATTATAGCAAGTATTTGCCATTTGACATCATTAAAGAAAGGATTTCAATTTATACTTGACTATCTCCACCAAACATGATAACATTGATAACTTAATTCTACTAATGAATTGGTAAAACTATACATATATGACAATTCAAGAATTCAAGAATTTATTCCATACACCCACTAATAGCACACACCAATAACTTAAGAAAGATCTGGTCTGAATGATGGATGGATGCGTTAATATTATCTCAAAAGAAGTGAATGATACATTGAAAGTTCTTGGGCCGAATCTTATATGAAGTGTGTTCCAAAGAAACTGAATATGTTGAAATTTCTCGGGAAACGTGTAATTAATAGGGGGTATCCACACATATGATTAACTAGCCGAACCGGGCCCGCTCCGCTGCGCCTTCTTTAACTCTCTAATATTTTTTTAGGGTGAGGAGACTTCGCCCTAAATGTGTATATCGAATTCGTGCCACTGTAGCCTATGTCCGCCCATAACGCTAAACGCCTCCGTTCTAATCCCGGAGATCACATGGGACAAAATTTAAAGCGGTTGTGATCCCCACTCAATGCTGGCTACATTTGCAATGCATGGTCATGTGAAAAATTCTACTCAAAGAGGTGTCGCACTGCGGCACGCCATTCGGACTCGACTATAAACAACAAGTAAAAGCCTGCTAAGTTCCGCCGGGCCGAATCTTATAGACCCTCCACCATGGCTCGCTCTTGCCACGGTATCTCTTTTTTAGGCAAATAAAGGATACAAGAAAAGAACTGCTATGTTATTGGAACAATATCAAGTTAAGATTCATTTCGGACCATAATTGAACTGAATATTGGCGACCATAGTAGAAGTTATTGTGTAAAATTTCAACCAAACCTTGTAAGAATTGCGCACTTTAGGGGCTGAAGAAATAAACTAGGGAGATCGGTTTATAGGGGAGCTGCATTAGGCTATTAACCGATTCATACCATTTTCGACACGTATGTTAAAAGTCATAAGAGAAACCGTTGTACAAAATTTCAGCAAAATCGGATTATAATTACGCCCACTAGTGGCTCAAGAAGTCAAGACCCCAGATCGGTTTATATGGAAGCTATATCAGGTTATAAACCGATTTGAACCTTATTTGACACAGTTGTTGAAAGAAAGAATAAAATACGTCATGCAAAATTTCAGCCAAATCGGATAGGAATTGCGCCCTCTAGTGGCTCAAGAAGTTAAGACCCAAGATCGGTTTATATGACAGCTATATCAGGTTATAATCCGATTTAAACCATACTTGGCACAGTTGTTGAATATCATAACAAAACACCTCATGCAAAGTTTCATTCCAATCGGATAAGGATTGCGCACTCTAGAGGCTTAAGAAGTCAAGACCCAAGATCGGTTTATATGACAGCTATATCGGGTTATCATCCGATTTGAACTGTTCTTGGCACGGTTATTGGATATCATAACAAAATACTTCGTGCAAAATTTCATTCAAATCGGGTAAGAATTGCGCCCTCTAGAGGCTCAAGAAGTCAAGACCCAAGAACGGTTTATATAACTATATCAGGTTATGGACCGATTTGAACCATACTTGGCACAGTTGTTGGATATCATAACAAAATACTTCGTGCAAAATTTCATTAAAATCGGATAATAATTGCGTCCTCTAGCGGCTCAAGAAGTCAAGACTCAAGATCGATTTATATGGCAGCTATATCAGGTTATCATCCGATTTGAACCATACTTGGCACAGTTGTTTGATATCATAACAAAATACTTCGTGCAAAAATTCATTCAAATCGGATAAGAATTGCGCCCTCTAGAGGCTCAAGAAGTCAAGACCCAAGATCGGTTTATATGACAGCTATATCAGGTTATCATCCGATTTGAACCTTACTTGGCACAGTTGTTGGATATCATAACAAAATACTTAGTGCAAAAATTCATTCAAATCGGATAAGAATTGCGCCCTCTAGATGCTCAGAAGTCAAGACCCAAGATCGGTTTATATGGCAGCTATTTCAAAACATGGACCGATATGGCCCATTTAGAACACCAACCAGATGTGTACTGCTTCTCGGTTCCTGGGTAAATTTTTACTCCACTCCTAAATACCTTTCCTTTTGCGTTTTAGAGAGACACTTGGCTCTAAATGTAAATAAACGCTTCGTGCTCTACTTTTTAATACATTTTATATGAGCCCCATAATGGCATGATGGGTAAGTAAATTCTGTTTAGAAGGTGGGGTGAACCTCAAGGAGTTTGTTCCGAAAATGAGTATCAATTTCCCGAAAAACAATCAATTTAATCATCAAATAGCTTTTATTTAATTCGGGTGGGGCAGTTCCCCAAACACATGGCTCCTCAATTGCATGTCAAATCCTCTTTTATACCCACCACCGAAGGATGGGGGTATATTCATTTTGTCATTCCGTTTGTCCCCATATAGACCGATCCGCCCATTTAGGGTCTTAGGCACATAAAAGCCACATTTACTATCCGATTTTACTGAAATTAGGGACAGTGAATTGTGTTAGGCCCTTTGACATCCTTCGTCAATTTAGTCCAGATCGGTCCTGATTTGGATATAGCTGTCATATAGACCGATCATCCGATTTAGGGTCTTAGGCCCATAAAAGTCACATTTATTATCCGATTTTGGTGAAATTTGGGACGGTGAGTTTTTTTAGGCCACTCGATATCTCTCTTCAATTTGACCCAGATCGGTCCAGATTTGGATATAGCTGCCATATAGACCGATCTCTCGATTTAAGGTTTTGGGCCCATAAAAGGCGCATTAACTGTCCGATTTTGGGATAGTGCTTCGTGTTAGGCTCTTCGACATTTTGAAGCAACTTGGCCCAAATCAGTCCAGATTTGGATATAGCTTCCATATAGACCGATCATCCGATTTAGGGTCTTCGGCCCTTAAAAGCCACATTTATTATCCGATTTTGATGAAATTTGGGACAGTGAGTTGTATTAGACCCTTCGACATCCTTCGTCAATTTGGCCCAGATCGGTAGACATTGGGATATAGCTGCCATATAGACCGATCATCCGATTTAGGGTCTTCGGCCCTTAAAAGCCATATTTATTATCCGATTTTACTGAAATGTGGGACAGTGAATTGTGTTAGGCCCTTCGGCACCCTTCGTTAATTTAGCCCAGATCGGTCAAGATTTGGATATAGACCGATCCTTTGAATTAGGGCCTTGGGGTCACAAAAGCCACATTTATTATCCGATTTGGCTGAAATTCGGGACAGTGAGTTGTCTGAGGCCCTTAGATATCTATCTTAAATTTGGCCTTGATCGGTTCAGATTTGGATATAGCTGCCATATAAACCGATCTCTCGGTTTCAGGTTTTGGGCTCATAAAAGGCTCATTTATAGTCCGATTTCGACGAAATTTGGGACAGTGCTTTGTGTTAGGCTCTGCGACATTTTACTGCAACTTGGCTCAAATCGGTTCAGATTTGGATATAGCTGCCATGTAGACCGATATCACGATTTAAAGTCTTGACCCCATAAACGGCGCATTTATATTTCGATTTCACTGAAATTGGACACAGTGACTTATGTTAGGCTTTTCGACATCCGCGTCGTAAATGGCCCAGATTGGTTTATTTTTAGATATAGCTACTAAAAAGACCAACAATTTGTTCTACAAAATTGAGCAATGACTTGTACTTATTAGTATTTGGTCCAAATCGGATCATATTTCGATATAGCTGCTATGGGACATCCCTTAATGCAATATTCACCGGATTTTGATGAAAGGTGGTTTACATGTACACTCGAGGTGGTGGGTATCCAAAGTTCGTATTCTACTTACAAATACCTTTCATTTGAGTCCCATATAGACATATGACCCATTATGACAATATGAACAATATTAACCCAAATTTTAATACAATATTCTTTTTTTAGTCTCCAACACCTGCCATTTGATACCCATAATGTGCCTATCGGTCCACTTTTGGTTTTGGGAGGCATTTTTGAGCTAAGGGAAAGACCAGCCTCCTTCGATATCAAAAACTTCTATAGTCTATGTTTCTTTCCGGACCAACCTACACAATCTATGAACATTTTATGAAAATTGGTTCAGTCTACTTAACAAACAAACAAACCGAGTGCCCTATAGTCAGCATTTGTTCATATGCCCATTTAAGGCGTTTTTGGGGGGTGGGATGACCCCCTACATTACAATCTGATTTTCTATGCCAGATTCGTAATCTACACCCAAATACATTTCGTTTGAGGCCCATATTGACATGAACGTCCAATATGTCTGTTTGGGGGAATTTTGGGGTTGAGGCCCCCCGATGGGTACTTAGACTCAAATTATAATATCATATTTATATTCTATTTTCCAATACCTTTCATTTGATACCCATGCTGTCCCGATCGGTCAACTTTTGATTTTAGATCGTGTTTTCGGGTACCAGGGAAGGATTCAGCCCCTTCCGAAACCACAAATTATAAAGCCTTTTTCTCCTTCCTAACCATATTCGTAATCTACTGTCGAATAACTTTCATTTGTGTCCCATATTGTTATGATCGTCCAGAAAACCTATTTTAAGGGGTTTTGGAATTGGGGCGGCCCCCTAGTTATTTAGACCCAATTTTTATACCCTCCACCGTAGGATGGAGGTATACTAATTTCGTCATTCTGTTTGTAACACCTCGAAATATGCGTCTAAGACACCATAAAGTATATATATTCTTGATCGTCATTTTAAGTCGATCTAGCCATGTCCATCCGTCTGTCCGTTCATCCGTCCGTCCGTCTGTCCGTCCGTCTGTCCGTCCGTCTAACTTTCGAAGGAGTAAAGCTAGCCGCTTGAAATTTTGTACAAATACTTTTTATTAGTGTAGGTCGGTTGGTATTGTAAATGGGCCAAATCGGTCCATGTTTTGATATAGCTGCCATATAAACCGATCTTGGGTTTTGACTTTTTGAGCCTCTAGAGGGCCCAATTCTCATTCGATTTAACTGAAAATTTCCACATAGTGTTTTGGTATCACTTCCAACAGCTGTGCCAAGTATGGTTAAAATCTGGGGTCTTGACTTCTTGAACCTCTAGAGGGCGCAATTCTCATCCGATTTGGCTGAAATTTTCCATGTAGTGTTTTGGTATCACCTCCAACAACTGTGTTAAGAATGATTCAAATCGGTTCATAATCTTGTATAGCTGTCGTATAGACCGATTTTGGATCTTGACTTCTTGAGCCTATAGAGGGCGCAATTCTCATCCGATTTGGCTGAAATTTTGCATGAGGTGTTCTGTTATGATTTCCAACAACTGTACATAGTATGGCACATATCGCTTGGTTCAATTCGGCCCACGTTTTGATAAAGCTGCCATATAAACCGATCTTGGGTCTTGACTTCTTGAGCCTCTTGAGGGCGCAATTCTCATCCGATGTAGCTACAATTTTGCACGAGATGTTTTGTTATGATTTCCAACAACTGCACATAGTATGGCTCAAATCGGAACATAAGCTGATATAGCTGCCATATAAACCGATCTGGGATCTTGACTTCTTGAGCCTCTAGAGGGCGCAATTGTCATCCGAGTAGGCAGAAATTTTGTACAACGACTTCTCTCACCTGACCTTCAACATACGTGTGTAATATGGTCCGATTCGATCAATAGCTTGATGCAGCTCCCAATTTTTAATCAATCCTTAAATTGTTAATGACTTTCCATTCATACAGACTTTTAATCAGATTTTATCGCTTGTTATAGCTACAAACAAAAATCTTCACACAATTAAAACTTAAACAAACAATTTTATCTCTCGTTTTGATGCACATTTGTCCTTGAATATTCCAATAAGGAACTGGGGCAAACTTCTCATATATCACTGAGTACTGCCCGATTCAAATTTTAAGCGCAAGGAGCCCCTTTTTTATAGCCGAGTCCTAACAGAGTGCCGCAGTGCGGTACCTCTCATTTTTATAGACCGTAAAAACATTCCCCTTTGTGAATGTATTTAAAAACCCATTACATTAAAGTTAAAAAAAAAAAACACAAAGGAACATATATATCGTTGACAAAATCTTGTTGACATTGACGTTTCTTGACACGTCTCTATTTCCCATAAAATTTGACTACTTTTCATCTTGTAGTCGCGTGTGGCCTTCAAAGTGTGTGTGTGGTATTTTAATCGAACATCCCTCATTTATTATACCATGGTTTTGTGGAGAGTTAGTTCTACACCTCAGGCAGGTGGATGGATAGTTCATTTCCTAAATCCCTTCCCCACCTCCCCCCTCCATGAGAGTGAGATGATATAAAACAGAAACTGGTTTATGTTTCTAAAGAGCTGCATAACTAAACAGTTTTGACATAAAATTCCATTCTCATGTCAGGCAAAAGACTACTACTACAACGTGATATTGCATATACAAATACATAAGCAAATGAAGAACATTTTTAGTGTATGCTGAAAAGGTGGTGAGTAGGGGGGCGGAGAAGGTTGAGTACATGATAAGTTTCTGTCTGTCTATTTGCATGTATTTGTCACCTGTGTGATTGTATGCTGTTGTACTGCTTATGTGTGACAGTTTGTTATAAAATATCTATGGCATTGTGCTACACACACACACACACACACACGAGAAGAAATGACACGTACTCAAATGCTCATAAATTTACATACACAAACAAGCTTAAGCTGATTTAAAAACGAGTGTGATAAAATTTCAATTGCATATTGAAAAGAGTGTACACAGATTTAATACTGAAAAATCATTTTTAAACCTCCTCCAGCCCCTTTTAACTTCACTACATTCAGGAGAAAAAATAGGCAGCCAAAAATATATGTCATATGTCCATGGCATAAGTATGTGTGTATGTATATGAGTGTATCTGTAGATGTGTATTTGCACGCAGAGGCTCGTTCATTCATTTCCCCTTTGTACTAATGTGTATTATATTCCTTTCCACACACACGCACATATACTACTACCAATGCTGGTGAGCACTGTGCTGGTATGCCCCGTTCGAATATCAACGAAATGTTTTTCGATCATCGCAACAGATGTGCCACATGAAGAAGGCCTTCTGTTTCAAATACTCCAAAATCATAAACAAGCTTTCAAACGATGTTCCAAAGCATGGACCACCCACACACACACACACACACATATGCGCAAAATAAAATAATACAACTACGCTTGCACATAAATACATTTAGAAAGCACCTCCTTGTTTGCCTTTATAAATTCCCACAGAATTTTTGAAATTCAAAAAACACATACATGTCAATATACACCCTCACTCAGCCTAACATGTTTTGGGGCTGAAGACGAGTTCCCACATGTTAAAACCATATTTCATTTCGTTTTGTTGTGGTTGTGTGTTTGTGCTTGAGTTCTAAGGGGTATTCTAAGTTCAATTCAATTATTTTAGTAAGTGATTTTACAATGAATATAGCCTCAAACACTCATACTCGATCCACCACAATTCCCCCCTTATTGAACATTCCATTCGGGGGAGAAAATATGTGCAGAGAAAAAAATCAGAAAATAGACGAGGGTCGTGTAATGGAGGCATAACTTCAATAAACACAGTTTTATTAGTAAAGTTACGATATCTAACTTTTTCTTAAATAATATATGACAAGTAAGAGCGTGCTAAGTTCGGCCAGGCCGAATCTTATATACCCTCCACCATGAATCGCATTTGTCGAGTTCATTGAGCAGTATCTCATTTTAGGCAAACAAAGAATAATGGATAAGGATAGTTTTGCAATTGGAAATATATCAAGTTATAGTTCGATTGGTACCATAAGTGAGTTGAATGTTGAAGACCATAATAGAAGTCACTGGGTTATATTTTAGACCATTCGGTTAAAAATTGCGCCCTGTAGGGGCTCAAGAAGCATAGTCGCGAGATCGGTTTATAAGGGAGCCGTATGAGGCTATAGATCAATTAAGACCAAATTAAACAAATATGTTGAAGGTCATGGGAGAAGCCATTGTACAAAATTTCAGAAAAATCGAATAAGAATGGCGCCCTCTATAGGCTTATGAGTTCAAGACCGAAGATCAGACTATAATGTAGGTTATGTACCGATTTGATCCATATTTATAGCAGTTGTTGGAAGTTATAATAAAATACTTCAAGCTAAATTTCAGCCAAATCAGATAATAATTGTGCCCTCTAGGGGAGAAGTCAAGATCACAGATCGGTTTGTATGTCAGCTATATCAGGTTATGAACCGATTTAAATCATACTTAGCACAGTTATTGGAAGTCTTAACAAAACACTTCATGCAAAATTACAAGAATTGCGCCCTCTATGAGCTCAAAAATTCAAGATCTTAGATCGGTATATAAGGCAGCTATATCAGTTTAAGAACCGATTTAAACCATACTCAGCACAGTTGTTGGAAGTCTTAACAAAATTTGAGCTAAATCGGATGAGAATTGCGCCCTCTAGTGGCTAAAGAAGTCAAGACCTTAGATCGGTTTATATGGCGGCTATATTAGCTTATGAACCGATTTAAACCATACTTAGCACAGTTAATGGAAGTGGTACCAGAAGACTTAATGCAAAATTTCTGCGAAATCCAATAAGAATTGCGCCCTTTATTGGCTCAAAAATTTAAGATTTTAAGTCGGCATATATGACAGCTATATCAGTTTAAGAACCGATTTAAACCATACTCAGCACAGTTGTTGAAAGTGATACCAAAACCCTACGTTCAAAATTTCAGCCACATCGGATAAGAATTGCGCCCTTTAGATGTTCAAGAAGTCAAGACCCAAGATCGGTTTATATAGCAGCTATACCAGGTTATGAACCGATATAAACCATTCTTAGCACAGTTGTTGGAAGTCTTAACAAAACACTTCATGCAAAATTTGTGCCAAATCGGATAAGAATTGCGCCCTCTAGTGGCTCAAAAATGCAAGATCTAAGATCGGGCTATATGGCAGCTATATCAGTTTAAGAACCGATTTAAACCATACTCAGCACAGTTGTTGGAAGTCTTAATGCAAAACTCCATGGTAAATTTGAGCTAAATCGGATGAGAATTGCGCCCTCTAGTGGCTCAAGAAGTCAAGACCCAAGATCGGTTTATATGGCAGCTATATCAAAACACTTCATGGTAAATTTGAGCTAAATCGGATGAGAATTGCGCCCTCTAGTGGCTAAAGAAGTCAAGACCCAAGATCGGTTTATATGGCCGCTATATCAGGAAATGAACCGATTTAAACCATACTCAGCACAGTTAATGGAAGTGGTACCAGAGCACTTCATGCAAAGTTTAGCCAAATCGGATGAGAATTGCGCCCTCCAGTGGCTCAAAAAGTCAAGACCCAATATCAGTTAATATGGCATCTATATGAAAACATGGACCGATTTGGCCCATTTACAATCCAAACTGATCTACACTAATAAGATACATTTGTACAAAATTTCAAGCTGCTAGCTTTACTCCTTCGAAAGTTACCGTGTTTTCGACAGACGGACTGACGGAAATGGCTAGATCGACTTAAAATGACATGAAGATCAGGAATATATATACGTTATGGGGTCCTAGACGCATATTTCGAGGTGTTACAAACGGAATGACGATATTAGTATACCCCCCCCCCATCCTATGGAGGAGGGTATAAAAACAAGTAAAGCGTGCTAATTTTACACAAATGATTTGGACGGTGCGGGACACAATTGCTTGAAGATTCACTACGTATAAATTTTCCTACCCATCGGATAAAAATTAAGGCTTCCAGGGGCTTCAGATGGCAAATCAGGAGTTTGGCTTATATTGGAGCTATGTCATCATTGTTGGAAGTCACAACGGAACGCTGTGTGCAAAATTTCAGCCTAACTCGTTAATAATTCCAGCTTCTAGGAGCTCAAGGAGTCAAGTCGAAGGATCACTTTAAATGGGAACTGGGAAGGATCACTTTAAATGGGAGCTATATCCAAATCTGAACCGATTTGGCCCATTGGCAATCCCCAATGACCTACAGCAATCAAAAGTATCTGTGCAAAATTTCGTACTGCTAGATTCACGCGTTCGACCGCTTTTGTGATTTCCACAGACTGATGGACACGAGGACGGGCGGACAGACGGACTTGCCTAAACCGAATGTCAAGACGATCAAGAATATATATACTTTATGTCGTCGCAGATCAACATTTCGAGGTGTTACAATAGGAATGACTAGATTAGTATGTCTCCATCCCATGGTGGTGAGTATAAAAAGCTAATAAGAACTCACTAAGCTCGGCCGTGCTGAATATTGGGATCTCCCACCTTGCATTCTATTACAAATTTACAAGAATGACCTTTGTTGAAGGGCATAGGTGTACTATATTCTGTCAAATCAGCCAAAAATTTAGGCTTCTTTGGGATATAGAAGACTATTGAGGAGAACTTTATAAGAACAAAATCAGGTTATACACAACCTTCGACCATACTTAACACACATTGCAAATTGCAAATTTTGTCCATGAACATACCACTAAGGAACAGGGGCAAACTTCCACACGGAACGGTTTATAGAGGTGCTAAAACCAAATCTGAACCGATATTGCCCATATGCGATCCCTAACAATCTCCATATATCAGAAGTAAATGCAGATTTACCCATGCACATTTCATTAAGGAGCAGGGGCCACTTCTCACATATCAATGAGTGCTGTCCGTTTGCTTTTTTATACCCACCACCGTAGGATAGGAGTTATATTCATTTAGTCATTCCGTTTGCAACACATCCAAATATCAATTTCCGACCCAACAACGTCGTAAAATTCAAAGACGATTTAATGATGTCCGTGTGTCTATCCGTCCGTCCGTCTGTTGCAATCACTCTAGAGCCTTCAAAAATTGAGGTATTGAGCTGAAATTTGGCACAGATACATATTTTTGACGCACGCTGGTAAAGTTCTTGAAAGGGCCAAATCGGACCATATTTGCATATAGCTGCTATATAGACCGATTTTCCGATAAAGGGTCTAATGCCTATAAATGTTTTATTTTTCATCCGATTTCGCTGAAATTGGAAACAGTGAGTAGTTTCAGGCCTCCCGATATCTGACCCGAATATAGTTCATATCGGACTTTATTTTGATATAGCCACCATATAGACCGATCTCCCGATAAAGGGTCTGAAGGCCA
>NC_081553.1:22625196-22632696 GCF_963082655.1 Stomoxys calcitrans
TTCTTGAGCACCTAGAGACCTCAATTTTCTCCTGATTTGGCTTAAATTTGAACAATTTTAAATCCCTTTCTACGAATCGCTTCTCAACACTGCTAACTAACCACACCCGACTGTTTTTCTCTATTGTTTGCCTACATTTAGCCGATGGCATTCATCCATGGTACGTTGCGTATTTGGTGACTTATGTATGTGCTTCGGTTTCTTGTACATGTCGTCGAAATCGTAGTCACATTCCCATACGTTTGTGAGGCAACAAAACACTATAATAAGTCAATAAGTCAAACATAATAGCGCAACAAACAACAGATCGAGAGCATTTATAATACAACAACAACAAAGACTAGAATAAAGGGCAACTGCTGCGGCTGCTGCTTTATTGGCGAGAGGTCGTGCTTTTTATTCTTCCCCTTTTGACTTGACAATATCAGATTGTTTCATTGCTCTATTCACTGTTTGTGGGGGGGGGAGGGAGCTGGGACAAAATAGAAACAAACAAATCGAGAATTTATACCATTTCAATGTCGCATTTATCAGCGCAATTCCTGTTCATAATCACCAAGGATTTTGCGTACAATTTTTGTCAAAGCCTCACGCACAGCAGGTTAGAGGAATGGTAAGGGACTGAGTTGCCAAAGTGAAAAAATTATTTGTATGAATAGAATTCCTAGAAAATTGAAACATTTTCTGAGAATTTGAGTTCAAAATAAGTAAAAGCGCGTAAAGTTCGGCCGGGCCGAATCTAATATACCCTTCACCATGGATCGCATTTGTCGAGTTCTATGCGCGGCATCTCTATTTAGGCAAACGAAGAATATTGAATAAGAACTGTAATGCTATTGGAGCTATATCACGTTATAGTCCGATTCGGACTATAAATGAATGTTGAACATTGAAGAAGTCATTGTGTAATATTTCAGTTCATTCGGATAAGAATTGCACCTTGTAGGGGCTCAAGAAGCAAAATCGGGAGATAGGTTTATATGGGAGCTGTTTCAAGTTATTGATCGATTCAGACCATATTGGACACGTATACTGAAAGTCATCAGAGAAGCTGTTGTACAAAATTTCAGCCAAATCGGATGACAATTGCGCCCTCCAGAGGCTCAAGAAATCATGATCCCAGATCGGATTATATGGCAGCTATATCAGGCTATGTACCGATTAGCGCCATTCTTAACGCAGTTATTGGAAGTCATACCAAAATACTTTATACAAAATTTCAGCCAAATGGGATAAGAATAGCGCCCTCTATTGGTTTAAGAAGTCAAAATCCAAGATCGATTTATATGACAACTATACCAGATTATGAACCGATTTAAATCACACTTAGCACAGTTATTGGAAGTGATATAAGAACACTACGTGCAACATTTCAATCAAATCGGATGAGAATTGCGCCCTCTAGAGGCTCAAGAAATCAAAACCCAAGATCGGTTTATATGGCAGCTTTATCAAAACATGGACCGATTTCAAACCATACTTAGCACAGTGGTTGGAAGTGATACCAGAACACCACGTGCAAAATTTCAGTTAAATCGGACGAGAATTGCGCCCTCTAGAGGCTGATTTTAATTTCGCCGTCAAGGTGATAAAGTTTAGCTCAAAAACCCTAGTCCAAACTGAAACGTTTGTAGACGGCATGGGGGTGATAGCAGAGACGCATGAAAACGCATTTTCCGCAAGAAATGACGGGACTCTCGTAGACACCGCAATCATGGAATAATGAGGTTGATCGAAGGCTTATCCTAACGGAATTTATGGTCAAAGAAGCCTTCAGGAGCTTCAAACCATTTCAGTTACCCAGACCTGATGGAATATTTCCGGCGTTACAACAAGAGGAGGCCAACTATCTGGCGCCTCATCGGGCCACTATTTTCACAGGGTGCCTAGGACTTGCATATACTCCAAAAGCCTGGGAGGAGGCAAGGGTATTATTTACACTCAAGCCCGCCAAGGCAAGTTATGCGACACCAAAGTACTACAGACTAATAAACCTTACATCCTTTCTACTCAAAACCATGGAACGTAGTGTGGATGCCACGATAAAGTGTAGCCTATCCAGTGAACTGATCAAATACAAATAGCATGTCTATGTCCAGGAAAGGTCGACCTGCACGAGGTTGTGCATGAAATAGAAGAATCCTTCGATGCCAAGACGTACATACTGGCGGTTTGCATTGACATTGAGGGGGCGTTTAATAATATGCGGACCAACACATTGATCCAATCCTTAAACCAATATCGGGGGGTCCTAAGAGTCTGGATAAGCCAAATGCCAAGGAACTGTTGGATAAATTGAGGGTCCCATGACATAAATATAAGGGAGAAAGTGGCACAAGGCACGCCACAGGGGGGCATTTTATCGCTCCTTTGGGTATTTACGATATTATGGATGCTGACTGAGGAGGGATTTAATCCCGTCTGCTATGCAGACGATGTTATTATAATTCTTAGGGGTAAGAATCCATATCAGCTATTCAGATGGACCGAAAAGGTCTTGCATATGGCATATGACTGGGGTAGACCCAGGGGTCTTAATTTTAACCTAGAGTAGTCTGAAATATGACTGTTCACGAGAAAGACGAATGTAGGCCAATTTGACGCACGACGTTCTCTCAACAAAACGATTTCGATATCTGACAAGGTTAAATACTAAGGAGTGATCTTGAACACGAAACTGAATTGGAAGTGTCACATTCAGGAGCATACTGAGAAGGCTCACAGATGTTGGACACTATGTAGACGGGCCGTAGGTTGTAAATGGGGCACGAGGCACGCCACATGGGGTCATTTTATCGCTTCTTTGGGAGCGATAATACGGATGCTGACTGAGGAGGGATTTAATCCCGTCTGCTATGCAGACGATATTATACTTCTTAGGGGTAAGAATCCATATCAGCTATGCAGATGAACCGAAAAGGTCTTGCATATGGCATATGACTGGGGTTCTCAATTTTAACCCAGAGAAGACAGAAATATGCCATTTCACGAGGAAGACGAATTTAGGCCAATTTGACGCACCACGTTCCCTCAACAAAACGATTTCGATATCTGACAAGGTCAAATACTTAGGTGAGATCTTGGACAGGAAACTGAATTGGAAATGTCACATTCAGGAGCATACTGAGAAGGCTCACAGATGTTGGGCACTATGTAGAGGGGCCGTAGGTTCGAAATCGGGCCTGACATATAGACCGATCTTTCGATTTAGGGTCTTGGGCCTATAAAAGGCGCATTTATTGCCCGATTTTGCCAAATTTTGGGACAGTGAGTTGTGTTAGGCCCCTTGACATCTCTTGGCAACATATCTTGGGCCTGAATCCGAGGATAGTCCACTGGCTCTACAGGAGCGTGATAAGACCAATACTAACTTACGAATCAGTAATTTGGTGGACTGCTATGGAGGAAAAGTGCAATATAAGGACCATACAATAGGTTCAGTAAACATGATGTCTTGGCATAGGCGGAGCCATGAGGACAACGCCTACTAGGGCACTGGAGACTATTCTAGATATCCGACCCATTGATATACAGTTTAAGTGTGAGGCAGCCACTGCGGCTAAGAGGCTTAAGGCAATGCAAATTTTGCCCATGAACATTCCACTAAGGAAAAGGGGCAAACTTCTCACATATCAATGAGTGCAGTCCGATTCAAGTTTAAGCTCAATGATAAGGGGTCTCCTTTTTAAGGCAATGAGAGAATGGATTAAGATGAGGAGCAGCTCACACCATCGTAGTATAATCGAGGCGACGATAGGAAACCTGGAAGGAAGGGAAGAGATTTCCGATCGTATGTCTGAGATGAACCTTGAAGTCGAGTGCAAGGCACTGCTGCCGGAGGCACACTCTTGGATTGACGGACCTTTGGTATTGACATCTGGAACAACGCGCTCACAGATGGATCAAAGCTAGAGGACAGAGTGAGCCTGAAGGCCTACATTGATAACCAAAAGGCAGAAATCTATTTTAGACTGCCTGACCATAATATGGTCTTGCAGGCGGGAATCCGGACGATGACAAAGTGCGTGAAGTGGTGTGGTGCTAACGCAAGGACGTCGAGTATGAACATCTTTACGAACAGTAAAATGGCTATAAGGTCCATAACAACCTGGACGCTAAGGTCACGAACAACAATGCAGTATTAGAAGGAGATTAAAGCCTTCTCTGAAGATAGCGCAATCCGCATCGTTTGGATGCTGGGCTAGAACGTAGTAAGGGGAAATGAAAGGGCAGACGATTTGGCGGTGAAGGCCAGAGGACTGCCGTCAATGAACTTGGTTAACCCGAAGCCTTTCGGGTCGACGCAGTCCGAGATAAGGGAGTGGGCGACGAATGCGTATGTAACACTGAGGAACAGCGAAACGGTCGGTAGGATGGCGAAAATCTTATGGGGTGATCCGGATCGTTAGAGGATGAGGCTATTACTGAAAGGATGTAAGCGGCAGGTCAGTATAGCTTTTGGTATCATTACGGGACACATAGGACTTCGAGCTTACTTATGGAAAATCGGTGTGGCAAGATGAGG
Source organism: Stomoxys calcitrans (assembly GCF_963082655.1). Lineage (NCBI taxonomy): Eukaryota > Metazoa > Arthropoda > Insecta > Diptera > Muscidae > Stomoxys > Stomoxys calcitrans. The sequence continues at coordinate 22,629,722 of NC_081553.1, forward strand.
AGACGTTGGAGTGTATCTTATGTCAGTGCCTTGCTTTCGCAGTTAAAAGACACCGCTTAGGAGGATACACGATACCAGATATGAATCAACTTAGAGGAGTGGTATGGAAATAATTAAGGATTTTGTAAGTAGCACGAAATTCCTAACTTAAAATTGTCTTTTTCTAGGTTACTTTTTATACCCACCACCGAAGGATGGGGGTATATTCGTTTTGTCATTCCGTTTGCAACACATCGAAATATCCTTTTCCGACCCTATAAAGTAAAAAATTATTGATCAGAGTAAAAAATCGATCTAGCCATGTCTGTCCGTCCGTCTGTCTGTTGAAATCACGCCACAGTCTTTAAAACTAGAGATATTGAGCTGAAACTTTGCACATATTCTTTTCTTTGTCCATAAGCAGGTGAAGTTCGAAGATGGGTTATATTGGACTATATCTTCATATAGCCCCCTTATAGACCCATCCGCCGATTTAGGGTCTTAGGCCCATAAAAGCCACATTTATTGTCCGATTTTGCTGAAATTCGGGACAGTGAATTGTGTTAGGCCAACGTCCCACTTTAATTTGGCACACATCGGTCCAGATTTCGATATAGTTCCCATATAGACCGATCTCCGATTCATGGTCTTGGGTCCATAAAAGGCTCATTTATATGTTCGATGTCGCCGAAATTTAGGACAGTGATTTGTGTTAGGCATCTTGAGATATTTTAGCAATTTTGCCCAGATCGGTCAAGATTTGGATATAGCCCCCATTTAGACCGATCCGCCGATTTAGGGTCTTAGGCCCATAAAAGCAACATTTATTATCCGATTTTGCTGAAATTTGTGACAGTGAGTTTTGTTATGCCAGTCAACATCCCACTTCAGTTTGGCCCAGATCGGTCCAGATTTGAATATAGCTGCCATATAGACCCATCTCTCGATTTAAGGTTTTGGGCCCATAAAAGACGCATTTATTTTCCGATGTAGCCGAAATTTGGGACAGTCAGTTGTGTTAGAGCCTTCGACATCCTTTTTTAATTTGGCCCAGATCGGTTCAGATTTCGATATAGCTGCCATATAGACCGATCTCTCGATTTAAGGTCTTGCTCCCATATAAGTAGCATTTATTGTCCGATGTCACCGAAATTTGGAAGAGTGAGTTGTGTCAGGACCTTTGATATCATTATTCAATTGGGCCCACATCGGTTCAGATTTGTATATAGCTTCCATATAGACCGATCTCTCGATTTAAGTCCTTGGGCCTATAAAAGACGCATTTATTGCTCGATTTTGCCAAAATTTTTGACAGTAAGTTGTGTTAGACCCCTTGGGCCCATAAAAGGCGCATTTATTGCCCGATTTTGCTGAAATTCGGGACAGTGAGTTGTGTTGGGCCGTTCGACATTTTTGTGCAACTTGGCTCAGATCGGTTCAGATTTGGATATAACTGCCATATAGACCGATATCTTGATTTAATGTCTTGGCCCCATAAAAGGCGCATTTATAATCGATTTCACAGAAATCTGCCATAGTGACTTATTTAAGGCTTTTCGATATCTGTATCGTATATGGTTCAAATCGGTTTATTTTTTGATATAGCTACTTAAAAGATCAATGTTTTGTTGTACGCAATTGAACAATGACTTATTCTTATTAATATTTGGTCCAAATCGGAACATATTTCGATATAGCTGCTATGGGGCATAAGGTATGAATTTTTCACTGGTTTTTGACGAAAGGTGGTTTACATATATACCCGAGGTGGTGAGTATCCAAAGTTCGGCCCGGCCGAACTTAACGTCTTTTTACTTTTTAGTATTCAGAGCGCACTACAAGCCGATAGCTGGCTTAGGTGTATGTCCATAGTGGCATCGGGCTGATAATATGCGCTCCCTTTTTTCATCCTAACCTAAACTAACCTAAACATTTACTTTAAGCCCATTATAATAAGATGGAGTCTTCGTTATATCTAAAGGGTGATTTTTTTGAGGTTAGGATTTTCATGCATTAGTATTTGACAGATCACGTGGGATTTCAGACATGGTGTCAAAGAGAAAGATGCTCAGTATGCTTTGACATTTCATCATGAATAGACTTACTAACGAGCAACGCTTGCAAATCATTGAATTTTATTACCAAAATCAGTGTTCGGTTCGAAATGTGTTCATTCACCGTAACGTTGCGTCCAACAGCATCTTTGAAAAAATACGGTCCAATGATTCCACCAGCGTACAAACCACACCAAACAGTGCATTTTTCGGGATGCATGGGCAGTTCTTGAACGGCTTCTGGTTGCTCTTCACTCCAAATGCGGCAATTTTGCTTATTTACGTAGCCATTCCACCAGAAATGAGCCTCATCGCTGAACGGTGAATGAACACATTTCGAACCGAACACTGATTTTGGTAATAAAATTCAATGATTTGCAAGCGTTGCTCGTTAGTAAGTCTATTCATGATGAAATGTCAAAGCATACTGAGCATCTTTCTCTTTGACACCATGTCTGAAATCCCACGTGATCTGTCAAATACTAATGCATGAAAATCCTAACCTCAAAAAAATCACCCTTTATTAGCGATCCTATAAAGTATGTATATTTATGTCTGTACGCCCTTCCACTCGTTCGCATATGCGTTCCTTAGTCTGTGCTTGGTTTACTTTAGGTGGCATTTTTTAGTTTTTACCTACTTTCTCGGCGGTTGCCTTACTGATCTCAAAAACGGTGAACACTTCTGGAATAGCCCTCTCTACTCTATTGGCTAATACAAATCAGAAAAGGACATCCCGGTTTAAGAAAGCTTTTGAGGCTCAAGAAAGTAGTAAGAGTGGCAGCCCTGGCCACTCTAGGTTGAAAAAAGTTCTTCAGCCTCAAGTAGAAGTAGTAAAAGTGGCAGCCCTGGCCACTTACATGCCAAGACATGTGAAAAAACCTAAAACTGGGTGAAGTGATTTCTCTCCCTCGTACAAAAACTCACAACCACTGACTTACT
>NC_081553.1:22635196-22665196 GCF_963082655.1 Stomoxys calcitrans
AAACAAACAAAATTTTTTTTTTTTTTTTTTTGATAAAAAAAAAAAATAAAAAACAACTTTTTCACATTTTTTGATTTTAGCGCTATTGCTAACTTTCTCACTAATCCAAATAATTCATCAAAATTTAAATCAAACCACAAATGCTTTTCTAAATTGCGAAATACGAGGCCAATCTTGGCAAAAATTTTGAAAAATAAATATTAGAAGTCGAAACCAGTATATCTTACTCAGAGTATTTTGTAGGGATTTTTGAGCACAATCTAGCAGAAAAAGAAATTTGGAAATCGGACCGCCAGTGAAAATTTGGTTGCACAAACAATACCCTCGGAATACTGAGGGTACATAATTTAGGGCATACCAGTCTCAGTAACACCTCTGCTATAACCATTTAAAATTTCAAAGAATTATCTTTATTCGTTCTCAAATGACATATATTGGGTTGCCCAAAAAGTAACTGCGTATTTTTCTTATAGTCGGCGTTGACAAATTTTTTTACAGCTTGTGACTCTGTAATTGCATTCTTTCTTCCGTCGGTTATCAGCTGTTACTTTTAGCTTGCTTTAGAAAAAAAGTGCAAAAAAAGTATATTTGATTAAAGTTCATTCTAAGTTTTATTAAAAATGCATTTACTTTCTTTTAAAAAATCCGCAATTACTTTTTGGCCAACCCAATATTTTAACAGTTTTTTCTTGATTCTATAGCAATGTGCCACATCGAGTTTAATTTAGTTTATATGTTTTGTGCATGGGTGCGTAGGATTGTTATTCTCTTATAATGCCCACATACATCATACGTCACCTTGGTCGATTATTTGCCATATCAAAATGTATACTCGGCTCCATATACTCCATAGGATGTATACTTCATAGGATGAAGGGTAGATGGCTAAGATTTTCGCCCTCTAGAAGCCCAAGAAGCTTAATCGGCTTTTATGGCGGCTTTATCAGTATATAGACTGATTTACACAGATTTAGACCATACTTAACACAATTGTTAGAAGTCAAAATAAAACACTTCATGCTAAATTTTGGCCAAATCGGAAAAGAATTTCGCCTTCTAGAGGTTCAAGAAGACTATTCGGGAGATCGGTTTATATGGCGGCTATATCAGGTCATGGACTGATATAGACTATACTTGGCACAAATGTTGAAAGTCAAACCAGAACACTTCCCCATACTGTGGTGGAGGGTATAAAAAAGAAAAGAAGTAAAAAAGACGTTAGGTTCGGCCGAGACAAACTTTGGATACCCATCACCTCGGGTATATATGTAAACCACCTTACTTCAAAAACCGATAAAAAATGCATACCTTATGCCCTATCGCAGCTATATCGAAATATGTTCCGATTTGGACCAAATACTAAAAAGCATAAGTCATTGTTCAATTGGGTATAACAAAATATTGCTCTTTTTAGTAGCTATATCTAAAAATAAACCGATCTGAACAATATACGACACGGATGTCGAAGAGCTTAACATAAGTCACTGTGTCAAAGTTAAGTGAAATATGATTATAAATGTGCCTTTTATGGGCCTAAGACCCCAAATCGGAAGATTGGTCTATATGGCAGCTATATTCAAATCTAGACCGATCTGTGACATATTGGGGAAGTATTTCGAGGGGCTTAACTTAGCTCACTGTCCCAAATTTTAGCAAATTTGGAAGATACATGTGGCTTTTATGGGCCTAAGACCCTAAATCGGAAGATCGGTCTATATGACAGCTATATCCAAATCTGAACCGATCTGGGCCAAATTGGAGAAGGATATCAAAGGGCCTAACACAACTCACTCACGGATGATAAATGTGGGTTTTAAGGGCCTCAGACCCTTAATCGGAGGATCGGTCTATATGGCAGCTATATCCAAATCTGAACCGAACTTTGCCATATAGCAGAACTATGTCAAGGGGCTCAACCTAACTCACTGTCCCAAATTTCGGCGATATCGGACGATAAATGCGCCTTTTATGGGTCCAAAACCTTAAATGGAGAGATCGGTCTATATGGCGGCTATATTCAAATCTGGACCGATCCAGGCCAAATTGAAGTAGGACGTCGAAGAGCCTAACACAACTCACTGTCAAAAATTTCAGCGACATCGGACAATAAATGCGCCTCTTATGGTCCAAAAACCGAGAGATCGGTCTATATGACAGCTATTGGGTTGTCCAAAAAGTTGTTGTTGCGGATTTTTCATATAGTCGGCGTTGATAATTTTTTTCACAACTTGTGACTCTGTAATTGCATTCTTTCTTCTGTCAGTTATCAGCTGCTACTTTTAGCTTGCTTTAGAAAAAAAGTGTAAAAAAGTATATTTGATTAAAGTTCATTCTAAGTTTTATTAAAAATGTATTTATTTTCTTTTAAAAAATCCGCAATTACTTTTTGGGCAACCCAAAATCTGAACCGATCTGTGCCATATTGCAAAAGTATGTCGAGGGGCTTTACATAACTCACTGTCCCAAATTTTAGGAAAATTAGATAATAAATGTGGCTTGTATGGGCCTAAGACCCTAAATCGGAGGATCGGTCTATATGGCAGCTATATCCAAATCTGAACCGATTTGGGCCGATTTGACGAGGGATGTCTCACACAACTTACTGTTTCAAATTTCGGCAAAATCGGATAATAAATGTGGCTTTTATGGGCCTAAGACCCTAAATCGGCGGATCGGTCCATTTGGCAGCTATATCCAAATCCGGACTGATCTATGCCAAATTGCAGACGAGTGTCGAAGGGCCTAACACAAATCACTGTCCTAAATTTCAGCAAAATCGGATAATAAATGTGGCTTTTATTGGCCTAAAATTTTAAATCGCGAAATTAGTCTATATGACAGGTATATCCATATGTGAATGATTTGGGTCGTATTGAACAAGGATGCTGAGGAGCCTAACTAAACTTGATGTGCCAAATTTCAGCGAAATCGAACTATAAAGACTTCTGTTATGGTCCCAAAACCATAAATTGAAAGATCGGTCTATATGGCAGTTATATAGAAATATGGACCGATGTTAACCATATTCGTTATGTTGTCGTTGATCCTAACGCAAGTCGTTGGGCCTTTTTTGAGCATAATCAACAATTAATAAATTCACATTTTATGAGCCATAAACCTTAAATCAGGAGATTGATATACATGATAGCTATATCCAAATCTGGACAGATCTGGGCCGTATGGGATATCATAGAGTCCAACACAATGTGCCTTACCAAATTTCTGTGCAAGCAGATTGAACATGCGCCTATAATGGCCCCAAAACTATAAATCGTGAAATCGATCTATATGACAGCTATACCCAAATCTGGATCGATCTGGGCGAAATTAAACAAGGATGTTGAAGGGCCTTATTTAACTTACTGTCCCAAATTTTAGCGAAATGGGAAAATAAATGACTCTTTTATGGGACCAAAACCTTAAATCGAGAGATTGGTGTATTTAGCAGCTATATCTAAATCTGGACTGATCTGGGCCATATTCAACAAGGACGTTGAGGGATCTAATCGGATAATAAATGTGGCTTTAATGGGCCTAAACCGTTAAATCGGTAAATCGGTCTATATGAGGGAAATATCAAGATGCAGTCCAAAATAAAGACAAAATGAATATGCCATCCTTCGTTGGTGGGACTAAAAATGGAATCAACTCGTCAGTATTTTTGTGCGACCCTTTTTCACAACTTTTGACGTGACTGAACACGGGAAAAGTGCATTGATGAACTTAAATCTTTGTATGGCGATGAAGCACCATCCTTTCAGCCATAGCCGACACCCGCTCAAGTCAAGTTTCGTGAAGGTCCAAAAACGGCCGATGTCCTAGAGAACATTGATGCCGTGCATGAACAAAACGAAGGCAAACTATCGATGGTTCTATCGATTGTTTAATATTGGGTTGCCCAAAAAGTAATTGCGGATTTTTTAAAAGAAAGTAAATGCATTTTTAATAAAACTTAGAATGAACTATAATCAAATATACATTTTTTACACTTTTTTTCTAAAGCAAGCTAAAATTAACAGCTGATAACTGACAGAAGAAAGAATGCAATTACAGAGTCACAAGCTGTGAAAAAATTTGTCAACGCCGACTATATGAAAAATCCGCAATTACTTTTTGGGCAACCCAATAGTATTTCAAACTATCGATAAAACCGATTTTTTTTAGATGTGTGTATTGGGTTGCCCAAAAAGGCCCAGCCGATCTTAATGCCTTTTTATTTGTTTCTTTTTGAGTTCACGCAGGTCGCAATTTTTAACCTATTTGACATCTATCGTTTTGTTGGGACTCCCACAAGACATATCAAAAATTGTCTGAATTGGCATATAAACTTATAACACCTCCTTATAAATCAATCTGCCATTAGGAAATTCTGCTAAGGCCTCACACTATTACGTGTTGATTTCGGTCTACTAAAAAATATCGCCCCCCCGCCACTCTATTTGTTTGCCTGTTTCAATTTATTTCCATACCATTGAAGGAGATTCACCAAATTTACAACTCATAAAATATGAATGTGGCATTTTATTCAACGAAACACCAGTAACTATCTTTTAAATTCAGATATTGAGGACACAGTTACAAATTTAATGTGCGTTACATTTTGTCATTTCAATATAAAAAAAGGGTCATATTTTTTTTCAGTCTGTATGCAATTCAGCTGCAATGGTCATTTGTTTAACTCAGCTTTTGTTGACTCTTTGCTTGGTGTTTTTTTTTTTTTTTACAATATGAAAGAACATCAATTTTTGCGACACATACCCATGCATAAGTGGTTATATACGTGGTATACAAATATCACACACACACACGCGCACACATACATGCTTGTACATGCACTCAATCATGGGTGTGTCAACAATTTATGAGTCTGCTACGCCTGTTGTGTGGGTGGGTGGCAATTCAAATAAGAAAACAACGGTTGTTGTCTTTTAACGTTAATCAAATAGAGAGAACGGAATCAATCAAATATTATGTCAAACGTTGGAAAGGAGCTTACATCATGCAGAGCTGAACAGTAAAGGTGAAAAAAAGGGGCCAAAAAGTATGTGCTACAATGGTATGCAATGCAGTCAAGGCAATTGTTGAATATCCTTTTTTTGCGATTTTCCCCTTTACACGTTTTTTGTCATTTCGTACATTTTTTTTTTTAATGCAAGTCTGTCTACATGGTTATACATATACATACATACATACATATGTATGTATGTAAATATTTTGCAGGGATTTAAATGTTTGCATTTTCCAGAAATTAACTATAGGTATGGGTGTATATGATTGCCTGTGTTTATATTTGTATTCCCAAAGTGTTCTCATTTATCAGTTAACGTATAATTATTCTACCAACATGTATTTGGGTCATGCTCAACGGACGGCGAACAGCGAACGGCGATAACAACAAAATTGTGGCCAATCTACAAATAATTGCTTGTTGTTGTTTGCAAGACAGCAAAATTGCGCAATATCCATTGCCATGTTCCCGAAAATAGAAAAAGAATTGCTTTAGCGAATATGGGAAACTGGTGCGGTATTCAATTACAATATATTTAAACTTTATACAACTTATTTGCATGGAAGCTTAACATTAACTACAATCAATTGAGTAATGGTATGCGACAACTTTTAAACATAAACAGCAGTTTTTATACCCACTACCATAGGATAGGGGGTATATTCATTTTGTTCTTCCGTTTGCAACACATCGAAAAAATATCCATACCCGATCCTCCAGATCGTCTTAATTTTCTAAGATGATCTAACAAAGTCCGTATGTCTGTCCTTCTGACCTTCCGTCCGTCCGTCTGTGTGTCCTTCAGTTGTAATCACGCTACTATCTCAAAAAATGGGACATAGAGTTCAAATTTGGTTGCGACAGGTGTTTTTTTGTTCATACGCAGGTAGAGTTCTTGAATGGTCCAATTCGGACTATATTTAGATATATTGGGTTGCCCAAAAAGTAATTGCAGATTTTTTAAAAGAAAGTAAATGGATTTTTAGTAAAACTTAGAATGAACTTTAATCAAATATACTTTTTTACACTTTTTTTCTAAAGCAAGCTAAAAGTAACAGCTGATAACTGACAGAAGAAAGAATGCAATTACAGAGTCACAAGCTGTGAAAAAGTTTGTCAACGCCGACTATATGAAAAATCCGCAATTACTTTTTGGGCAAACCAATAGCTGTCATATATACCGAGCTGGTGATTTAGTTTCTTAAGCCCATTTCGCTGAAATTTGTGTATGTGAGTTGCATTGGAGGCCACCGTAGCGCAGAGGTTAGCATGTCCGCCTATGACGCTGAACGCCTGAGTTCGAATCCTGGCGAGACCATTAGAAAAAATTTCAGCGGTGGTTTTCCCCTCCTAATGCTGGCAACATTTGTGAGGTACTATGCCATGTAAAACTTCTCTCCAAAGAGATGTCGCACTGCGGCACGCCGTTCGGACTCGGCTACAAAAAGGAGGCTGCTTATCATTGAGCTTAAACTTGAATCGGACTGCACTCATTGATATGTGAGAAGTTTGCCCCTGTTCCTTAGTGGAATGTTCATGGGCAAAATTTGCAATTTGAGTTGCATTAGGACAACCAATATCCGATCATAATAAGGTCAAGATCGATATTCAGGTATGACTGTCATATTGACCGATATGCCGATTTAAGAGCTTAAGCCCATAAAAAGTGCACATTTATAATCCGATTTCGTTGAAATTTAGAACAGGAAATTGCATTAAAACTACCGATATCCGATATGATATGAATTTGATCTATTGGGTTGCCCAAAAAATAATTGCGGATTTTTCATATAGTCGGCGTTGACAAATTTTTTCACAGCTTGTGACTCTGTAATTGCATTCTTTCTTCTGTCAGTTATCAGCTGTTACTTTTAGCTTTCTTAAGAAAAAAAAGTGTAAAAAAAGTATATTTGATTAAAGTTCATTCTAAGTTTTATTAAAAATGCATTTACTTTCTTTTAAAAAATCCGCAATTACTTTTTGGGCAACCCAATAGATCGAATCATATTTGGATATGGACCGATCCCCCGATATAGGCTCTTAAGCCCACAAAAAACCCATTTATTACCCTATTTCGCTGAAATTTGAAATAGAACATCGTATTAAGACTTCCGACATTCCACCCTATTATGGTCCACTTCGGACAATATTTGGATATAGCTGCCTCCTTACAGACCAATCTGGGTCTTACGGCCTTAAAAGGACCAATCTGGGTCTTACGGCCTTAAAAGTACCAATCTGGGTCTTACGGCCTTAAAAGGCGCATTTGCTAGCCGATTTCCCTGAAACTTAAAACAGTGATTTGTATTAAAACTCCCCGCATCTGACTCAAAGATGGTCCAGATCGGACAATATTTTGATATAGCTGCCTTATAGACCGATCTGCCGGTTTAGGCTCTTAAGCCCGCAAAAGTCGCATTTATTACCCGATTTCGCTGAAATTTTAAACAGTACATTGTATTAAGACTTTCAGCATCCGACTCGATTATGGTCCACATTGGACAATATTTTGATATTGCTGCCTTTTGAACCAATCAGCCGATTTAGGGTCTTAAGCCCATAAAAGATGCATTTAATAACTGATTTCGCCAAAATTTAAAACTCCAGATATCAGTTTAGAATATAGTCCAGATCGGACCATGTTAAGGTATAGCTGCTTTATAAACTGATCTGTCCATTTAGGTTTTTATATCTATAAAATACACTTTTATAACCCAATTTCGCTTAAATTTAAGGAAAAGATTTGTAATTTGACCCTCGAAAAGTATTCTTAATATGGTTCAAATCGGACTATATTTCTACATTTCTCTCAAGACTCTCTCATCAAATTGCAGTGTACTACTCGGAATTGACCGTCTTACATTCATAAAGCGGAACAGAACCATTTGTTTCGAAGAGATTCTTCCATCAATAACATGTGTAGGATTTAACCCGTCTTCAAAGACTCACACGGTCGATAATTGTTTTGTTTCGGGCTCATAAATATAGATTTATGGTTCGCCAACTGTGTGGATCTAAAAAAAGTATTTTGAAGCAACTCAAAACTTCTTCGCAATAATCGACACAAGCCATTTTTTGAACGATTGCCATATTGTAGGGAATCCAATTAGAACAAACTTTTTTTTCCGACAAGGTGTTCATGCATTATGGAATGTATGCTAGTGGAAGATATGCCCAAAATGACCTCTATTCCACGGTATGTTACATGGCGATCTTGCATTATAAGTTCACGTATACATCAATGTTCTCTGGTACAATGACCGTTTTTTGGCGATCTTGACGTAATTTGACTTTGAGCGAGCATCGTCCACGACTGAATTTTTTAGACCAGTTTTTCACAGTACTCTTGGATGACGCTTCATCACCATGCAAAGATTTAAGTTCATCAATGCACTCTTGTCGTGACAATCCACGACGAAAATTGTGAAAGACGGTCGCACGATAGTTTTTGCGAGATAATTCTTTTTTTATACCCACCACCGAAGGATGGGGGTATATTCATTTTGTTATTCCATTTGCAACACATCGAAATATATATTTCCGATCCTATAAAGTATATATATATTCTTGATCAGCGTAAAAATCTAAAACGATTTAGACATGTCCCTCTGTCTGTCCGTCCGTCTGTATGTTGAAATCAAGCTACAGTCTTCAAAAATAGAGATATTGAGCTAAAACTTTGCACAGACTCCTTTTTTGTCCATAAGCAGGTTAAGTTCGAAGATGAGCTATATCGGACTATATCTTGATATAGCCCCCATATAGACCGATCCCCCGATTTAGGGTCTTTGTCCCAAAAAAGCCACATTTATTATCCGATTTTGGTGAAATTTTGGACAGTGAGTTGTGTTTGGCCCTTCGACATAAGTCTGCAATTTGGTCCAGATCGGTTCAGATTTGGATATAGCTGCCATATAGACCGATTTTAGGCCCATAAAATGCTCATTTATTATCCGATGTCGCCGAAATTTAGGACAGTGGGTTAAGATAAGCCCCTTGACATATTTCTGCAATTTGGTTCAGATCGGTCCAGATTTGGATATAGCTGCCATATAGACCGATCCTCCGGTTTAGGGTGTTAGGCCCATAAAAGCCATATTTATTGTCCGATTTTGCTGAAATTTGGTACAGTGAGTTGTGTTAGGCCCTTCGACATATTTCTGCAATTTGGTTCAGATCGGTTCAGATTTGGATATAGATGCCATATAGACCGATTTCTTGATTTATGGTTTTAGGCCCATAAAGTGATCATAAAAGGCGCATTTATAATCCGATTTCACTGAAATTTGACACAGTAACTTATGTTAGGCTTACCGACATCCGTGTCGTATATAGTTCAGATCGGTTTATTTTTAGATATAGCTAGTGTACTTAGTAGTATTTGGTCTAAATAGGAACATATTTAGATATAACTGATATGGGACATAAGGTATGAAATTTTCACCGAATTTTTATGAAAGTTGGTTTACATATATACCCGAGATGGTGGGTATCCAAAGTTCGGCCTGGCCGAACTTAACGCCTTTTTACTTGTTTCTTTTAACCCTTTGTTTGTCTAAAAAGTGATACCGGGAAAGAACCCGAAAAATGCGATCAATGGTGGAGGGTATAAAAGATTCGGCCCAGCCGAACTTAGCGCGCTTGTAAAGGGTGATTTTTTTGAGGTTAGGATTTTCATGCATTAGTATTTGACAGATCCCGTGTGATTTCAGACATGGTGTCAAAGAGAAAGATGCTCAGTATGCTTTGACATTTCATCATGAATAGACTTACTAACGAGCAACGCTTGCAAATCATTGAATTTTATTACCAAAATCAGTGTTCGGTTCGAAATGTGTTCAAATTTTGACATAAAGAATGTCTGTCATTATACAAAAATACATGCATTGGGAAAAAGTACAGCTAAAAGACAACTCACGGCCCTTGAAGCCATCACACCTAATATGGTTGAAAAGTCTTCTAACCAAAGAAGAAAGGCTTCCCATAGTGGTTGGTTTATGTAGCTATCTTTGGCTTTCCTTTTGCATTTGCATCTCCTATCATTGAGCTTGTCTCCCTAAGAGGCAAAAAACTTGAAAAATTAAAAAATTTTAAGTCGATCTAGCCATGTCCGTTCGTTTGTCTATCGAAAACACGCCAAATTTTTGATTTCGCGCTTGAAATTTTGCACAATGATATCTTATTAGTGTAGGTCGGTTGGGTTTGTAAATGGGCCAAATTGGTTCATATTTTGTTATAGCTGCCATATAAACCGATCTTAAGTCTTGACTCTTTGAGCATGTAGGGGCCGCAATTCTTATCCCATTTGTCTGAAATTTTGCAAAAAGTGTTTTGTTATGACTTTCAACAACTGTGCTTAGTATGATTAAAATCTGTTCATAACCTGATATAGCTGCCATATAAACCGATCTTAGGTCTTGACTTCTTGAGCCACTAGAGGTCGCAATTCTCATTCGAATTGGCTGAAATTTTGCAGGAAGTGTTTTGTTATGACTTTCAACAACTATGCTAAGTATGGTTGAAATCGGTTTATAACCTGATATAGCTGCCATATAAACCGATCTTGGGCCCTAACTTCGTGAGCCATTAGAGGGGGCAATTCTCACCCCATTTTGCTGAAATTTTGTACAACGATTTCTCTCATGACCTTCAACATACGTGTCTAACTTGGTCCTAATCGATGGATAGTCTCATACAGCTCCCACATAAACCGATCTCCCGATTATGCTTCTTGAGCTCCTACAAGGCGTAGTTCTTATCCTCATATACTAAAATATAACCCAATGACTTCTACTATGGCCTTCAACATTCAATTCACTTATGGTCTAAAACGAGATACCGCGCAAAGAACTCGGCAAATGCGATCCATGGTGGAGGGTATAGAAGATTCGGCCTGGTTTTCATACCCTACACCACCACTGTGATATATTTTTACTTGTTTTTTTTTTTTTTTTTTTGTTTGACACACAAGCACTTAGTGACACCTGAGTTTTGAAGAGTTTTGATATGCAGGCACGATATCCATAGGTGACATATTGAAAGGAAATTAGGAAATTGAATATAAGGCAAATAATATTTATTACCTTCAGCTAAGTATTCAAAGAATATACTGAGAAATCCCCCAAGGGATTTAAAGGATTCGAAAATCCATTATTGTTATAAATACAATATTTGACAAATCAAATTGTAACACAAGCAATTGATAACTAAAAACCAATTTTTTATCCTTCGCATCAAGTTTGTAAAATAAAATCTAAATTTTTATTAATTCTCAGTTTAAATCTACAAAAACAACAATTCTTCTGTTTTTTTGTGTAAATATTGTGAAATGTAAACAAGGCAATGTTTCTCAGGAGAATAAATAAATGAAAATAATTTCCAAATGTTATCAAATACTTCAGAAATTGTATTTTCCAATGCATCAAATGAAAAAGGACTTCAATAGCTTTGGCAAAGTTTTTAATCAATCAGACACAAGACAGGGACTTTTCAAGAGGCCAGGGCCCAAAATCCCCCCACAACAAAGAGGCCATGAAAGCAATGACCCTCTTTTGATATCTTAAACGTTATTTGGAAAAACAATTCAAGGCCATTTACATATTTATTAATAAATGTTTGTAATTGGAGTTAAGGTCCTTAAGCCTCCAACGATTTCATTCAATAGACAATAGCCAGGGTGATGCTTTGAAGTTGACAATAAAATGATTTTTTTTTTTCTTAAAGGTTTTTGAAGTCTCTTTCATTATGCCTGGGCCGAAGTGTTCTTGGAAATAAATATTAAAAATGAGGCATTTTACGAAATTATGATGTCTACCAAATTTTGTGCCAACTCCTCCCCTTCTTCTGTATTCAAGTTTAAGGTTATGTGAAAAACCATTAACTTTTTTGTTTAAAGGCCTCTTGCCTTTAAAGATGCATGCAGCAAAAGCAATGACAGTTTCTGGGGTTGCTAACCAATTTTGTTTTTGGTATCAACACCTGAAACTGTCATGGCATTTCATTTCGTGTCCTCTCCCAAGCCCACTGACAATGATAGATTGGCAATTGGATGATTTTGGGTTGCCCAGAAAGGATTTCATGAAAGTTAATTAAACCTTAGCCAGTGTCATGCAAAAAGTTCTTCATTAGAAGCAGCAGAATATGATATTAAAGCTATGGATGTGCACATGAAAAGGTAGCAATCAATTGCTGAAATGCGCAGACAAAATTTGAGAGATTTTCATTTATACAATTCCTAAGAAATTTCTTTGAATAAGCAGAAAAAGAAGACAGAAACAAAAAATTAAATGACCTTAAGCGAAAGGAATAAAAGTTATTCAGATGAAATTTCTGAGTAAAATTTTACATTCAAAAATGGGTTTAAATGAAAACAGGTAACAATAGGTAAAAACAAGTAAAAGCGTGCTAAGTTCGGCCGGGCCGAATCTTATATACCCTCCACCATGGATCGCATTTGTCGAGTTCTTGTCCCGGCAACTCTTCTAAGCCAAAAAAAGCACAAAAGAAAAGATTTGCTCCGCAATTAGAGCGATATCAAGATATGGTCCGGTTCGGAGATCTGCGTAAAATGTCAGCCAATTCGAATACGAATTGCGCCCTTTAGGGGCTCAAGAAGTAAAATAGAGAGATCGATTTATATGGGAGCTGTATCAGGCAATAGACCGATTCATACCATAATAAACACGTATGTTGATGGTCATGAGAGGATTCGTCGTACAAAATTTCAGGGAAATCGGATAATAATTGAGCCATCAAGAGGCTCAAGAGGTCAAGACCCCAGATCGGTTTATATGGCAGCTATATCAGGTTATAGACCGATTTGAACCAAACTTGGCACAGTTGTTGAAAATCATAATAAAACACGTTGTGCCAAATTTCATTCCAATCGATTGAGAATTGCGCCCTCTAGAGGCTTAAGAAGTCAAGACCCAAGATCGGTTTATATGGCAGCATTATCAGATTATTGACCAATTTGAACCATACTGCGCACAGTGGTTGAAATCATAACAAAACACGTTGTGCAAACATTTCATTCAAATCGGATAAGAATTGCGCACTCTAGAGGCTCAAGAAGTCAAGACACAAGATCGGTTTATATGGCAGCTATATCAGGTTATGAACCGATTTGAACCATACTTTACAAAGTTATTGGAAAAGATACCGAAACACTACGTTCAAAATTTCAGTCAAACCAGACGATAATTGCGCCCTGTAGAGACTCAAGAAGTCAAGACCCAAGATCGGTTTATATGGCAGCTATATCAGGTTATGAACCTTTTAAAACCATATTTGGCACAGTTATTGGGTATCATAACAAAACACGTCGTGCAAAATTTCATTCCAATAGGATAAGAAATGCGCCCTCTAGAGGCTCAAGAAGTCTAGACCCAAGATCGGTTTATATGACAGCTATATCAGGTTATGGACCGATTTGAACCATACTTAGCACATTTGTTGGAAGTGATACCGAAATACCATGTGCAAAACTTCAGTCAAATCGGACGAGAATTGCCCCCTCTAGAGGCTCAAGAATTCAAGACCCAAAATCGGTTTATATGGCAGCTATATCAAAGCATGGATCGATTTGACCCATTTACAATCCCAACCGACCGAAACTAATGAGAAGTATTTGTGCCAAATTTCAAGCGGCTAGCTTAACTCCTTTGAAAGTTAGCGTGCTTCCGACAGACAGACGGACGGACGGACAGACGGACGGACGGACGGACAGACAGACAGACAGACGGACAGACAGACAGACGGACAGACGAACGGACAAGGCTAGATCGACATAAAATGTCGCGACGATTAAGAATATGTATACTTTATGGGTTCTCTGACGTATATTTCGAGTAGTTACAAACAGAATGACGAAATTAGTATACCCCCCATCCTATAGTGGAGGGTATAATAAAAAGGCATTAAGTTTGGCCATGGATATATTTGTTGCAAATGCAAAGTTCAAATTTTGCCCATGAACATTCCGCTAAGAAACGAGGGCATACATCTCTTTTAATGCACGCTGGTTAAGTTCTTGAACGGGCCAATTCGGACCATATTTGGATGTAGCTGCCATATAGATCGATCTGCCGATAAAGGGTCTGAAACACATAAAAGCTTTATTTATTACCCAATTTCGCTGAAACTTTAAACACGGGGTTATTTTAAGCCTACCGACATCTGACCTTAGTATGGTTCAGATCAGACTATATTTAGATATAGCTGCCATAAAGACCGATCTCCCGATAAAGGGTCTGAAGCCCATAAAAGCTTTATTTATTACCTAATTTCGCTGAAATTTTAAACTCTGGGTTATTTTAAGTCTACCGACATCTGACTTTAGTATGGTTCAGATCAGACTATATTTAGATATAGCTGCCATATAGACCGATCTCTCGATAAAGGGTCTGAAGCCCATAAAAGCTTTATTTTTTAGCCGATTTCGCTGGAATTTGAAACAATGGGTTATTTTTAAGCCTACCGACATCTGACCTTAGTATGGTTCAGATCAGACTATATTTAGATATAGCTGCCATATAGACCGATCTCCCGATAAAGGGTCTGAAGCTCATAAAAGCTTTATTTTTTATCCGATTTCGCTGAAATTTGGAACAGTGAGTAGGTTAAGACCTCCAAACATCCGACCTGAATATGGTTTTGATCGGACGATATTTAGATATAGCTGCCATATAGACCGATCTGCCGATAAGGGGTCTGAAGCCCATAAAAGCTTTATTTATTACCCGATTTCGTTGAAATTTGAAACATTGGAACAGTGAGTAGGTTAAGACCTCCCAACATCCGACCTGAATATGGTTTTGATCGGAAGATATTTAGATATAGCTGCCATATAGACCGATCTCCCGATAAAGGGTCTGAAGCCCATAAAAGCTTTATTTTTTAACCGATTTTGCTGAAATTTGAAACAGTGTGTAGGTTAAAGCCTCCCAACATCTGACCCAAATATGGTTTTGACCAGACTATTTTCTGATATAGCTGCCATATAGACCGATCTCCCGATAAGGGGTCTGATGCCCATAAAAGCTTTATTTATTACCCGATTTCGTTGAAATTTGAAACATTGAGTTGTTCTGAGCCTCCCGACCTTTATATAGTTCAGATCGGTTTATATTTGGATATAGCTGCCAATATTTTGTTCTACAAAATTAAATAGTGACTTATGTATATTACACCACTCAATGTCCATGACGAATGAGGGTGCTTAAGTTATCCAGTTTTCACCGGATTGTGACAACAGGGGGTTTACATATATGCCCGAGGTGGTGGGTATCCACAGTTCGACACGGAACTTTTTGCCTTTTTGCTTGTTTTTCTTGTTTTCACTTATTCACTACCAAAAATAAAAATGTCCTCAACACTTTTTCCCCCACCAGGAAAAAAACTCTTGGGTTGCCCAAAAAGTAATTGCGGATTTTTCATATAGTCGGCGTTGACAAATTTTTTTACAGCTTGTGACTCTGTAATTGCATTCTTTCTTCTGTTAGTTATCAGCTGTTACCTTGCTTAGCTTGTTTTAGAAAAAAAGTGTAAAAAAAGTATTTTTGATTAAAGTTCATTCTAAGTTTTATTAAAAATGCATTTACTTTCTTTTAAAAAATCCGCAATTACTTTTTGGGCAACCCAATACAATACTTTATTTACAAATATTCTCGTATATAAATCTCCCAACTGCTAGCAAAGAAACTGAAATAGATCTTTCTTATTTGATAATCTACATTCATAAATATATTTTTCATCTCGTTTGTTCGGGTGGTATAAAAATAAATCAAAACTTATATCTGATCTATTGTTATACATATATTACAAGTTCTGTAGTCGTCACACTTTATTATTTATCATTTTTTTTATACATAGGCAACAACAGCAGCAGCAATAACAACAACAACACCAATAGCAAAAAAAACTCATGGCATATCTTCAAGTTATTTATTTATTTTTCAACATGGTCCCAAATCAGTTGACCGGAAATTTTCCAGTAAATGAGGCAGCATATTTACGGGCATAGATATTAAAGTGATTGGCGTGAAAAATAAAATAAAATTCTACACATGCTATATTTTATGGCTTTAAAGGATGAAAACTTGTACTCAAGACCGTTCTCCCTCCTTCCCTGCTTGTTCTCAGAAAACAAGGTCAGAACTTGAAGGCAAGAGAAAACTGTGCGTTCACGCCAACTGATGATTATCCTTTAAAAAAAAGGCTCACGCATACACAATTTGATGGCTGGCTGTGTGTGTGTGCGTGTGTGTGTGTGGGTGCGTTGGACTACGTTTGTGTGAATAATGAAACATAAATTGTGTGGAATGGCCTTTTACGATAATCAACTTTCTGATAGACCAACCAACAAACCAACCATCCAAACAGCCAACAAACCAACCAACCAACCAACCGACAAGCATAGCAACAACAAAAGAATAAAATCACAAGGCAAACAACGCTTGTTCTCCTACCTCTCTAAAGAGGCTGCTGAAAATGGCTCAAAAAAAAAGGATTGTGAATTTCACTCACATAACGATATAATGCAGCTCGTACAACACACAACGATAGCAACAATAAGTTTGTTTCTTGTTATTGTGTATGTATGTGTGTGTGTGTGTTGTTAAAAAGCACAGCATTGCCATGACGACAAACTGCTAAAGAAAATCCTACAGCTAAACGCATACCCCGACATACGTACCCAAACAATGGCAGGCAAAAGATTGAAAGGATCATAAAAGTGAACAAAATTGAAGGGGTCTCCGGAAAACCTTGTGAAATGAAATTTCGGTTATGAACAAAATAATAGAAATATTTGGTAACACAAGTTATAAGTGAGAAGCTACGTCGTACCCCATGCCACATTTATATTTTATTTCTTTGCGCCTCATAAACCTTGTTACCCTATAAGTAGGGTATCGCAAAGGTCTTTCAAGTCAGGTATCGTCCTTAAAGTTTTATTTAAAATCTTGAGGACTTGTTTGCGATATTTAAAAAAAAGTGAAGGAAAAAAAGTTCGATGTATGCCATTAGCCCAACTGGAACTTTAGACAACAATATCAAAAAGAATAGCCTAGAGAAAAAAACAAATAAAAGCGTGCTAAGTTCGGCCGGGCCGAATCATATATACCCTCCACCATGGATCGCATTTGCCAAGTTCTTTTCCCGGCATCTCTTCTTAGGCAAAAAAGCAAAGATAAAAGAAAAGATTTGCTCTGCTATTAGAGCGATAGCAAGATATGGTCCGGTTAGGACCACATTTAAATTATATGTAGAAGACCTGTGTAAAATGACAGCCAATTCGAATAAGAATTTCGCCCTTTAGGGGCTCAAGAAGAAAAATAGAGAGATGGATTTATATGGGAGCTGTATCTAGCAATAGACCGATTCAGATCATAATAAACACGTATGGTGATGGTCATAAGAGGATCCGTCGTAAACAATTTCAGGCAAATCGGATAATAAATGCGACCTCTAGAGGCTTAAGAAGTCAAGATCCCAGATCGGTTTATATGGCAGCTATATCAGGTTATGGACCAATTTTAACCTTATTTGAGACAGTTGTTAGAAATCATAACAAAATACTTCCTGCAAAATTTCATTCCAATCGGAGTAGAATTGCGCCCTCTAGAGGCTAAAGAAGTCAAGACCCAAGATCGGTTTATATGGCAGCTATATCAGGTTATGGACCGATTTCAGCCATATTTGGCACTGTTGGATACCATAACAAAACACGTTGTGCAACATTTCACTTAAATCGGATAAGAATTGCGCCCTCTAGAGGCTTTAGAAGTCAAGACCCAGATCGGTTTATATGGCAGCTATATCGGTTTATGAACCGATTTCAACCGTACTTGGCACAGTTATTGGACATCAGAACAAAACACGTTGTGCAAAATTTCATTACAATCGGATAAGAATTGCGGCCTCTAGAGGCTAAAGAAGTCAAGAGCCCAGATCTGGTAATATGGCAGCTATATCAGGTTATGAACCGATTTGAACCTTATTTGGCACAGTCGTTTGATATCATAACAAAACACGTTGTGCAAAATTGCATTCCAATCGGATTAGAATTGCGCCCTCTAGAGGCTTAAGAAGTCAAGACCCAAGATCGGTTTATATGACAGCTATATCAAAACATGAACCGATTTAAACCATATTCGGTACAGTTATTGGACATCATAACAAAACACGTTGTGCAAAATTTCATTCCAATCGGATAAGAACTGCGCCCTCTAGAGGCTTAAGAAGTCAAGACCCAAGATCGGTTTATATGGCAGCTATATCAGGTTATGAACCGATTTGAACCATATTGGGCACAGTTGTTGGAAATCATAACAAAACACGTTGAGCAAAATTTCATTCCAATCGGATAAGAATTGCGCACTCTAGAGGCTTAAGAAGTCAAGACCCAAGATCGGTTTATATGGCAGCTATATCAGGTTATAGACCGATTTCAACAATACTTGGCACAGTTGTTGGACATCCTAACAGAACAAGTTGTGCAAAATTTTATTAAAATCGGATTAGAATTGCGTCCTCTAGTAACTCAAGAAGTCAACACCCAATATCGGTTTATATGGCAGCTATATCAAAACATGGACCGATATGGCCCGTTTACAATCTCATCCGACCTTCACTAATAGGAAGTATTTTTGCAAAATTTCAAACGGCTAGCTTTACTCCTTCGAAAGTTAGCGTGCTTTCGACAGTCAAACAGACGGACGGACAGATGGATGGACAGACGGACGGAAAGACGGATGGACAGATGGACAGATGAACGGACAGACAGACGGACAGATGTACGGACAGAGGGATGGACAGACGGACGGACAGATGTACGGACAGAGGGATGGACAGACGGACGGACAGACAGACCGACGAATAGACGGAAGGTCAGACGATGGACCGACGGAGAGACGGACGGACGGGCGGAAAGATGGACGGACAGACGGACTGGCAGACGGACGGACAGACGAAAGGACAGATAGGCAGACGGACAGACAGACGGGCAGACAGACGGACGGACAGACAGACAGACGGACAGATGTACGGACAGAGGGGTGGACAGACGGACGGACAGATGCACGGACACACGGACGGACAGACGGATGGAGAGACTGACGGACAGATAGACGGACAGACGGACGGAAAGACGGACGGAATGACATGGCTCGATCGACTTGAAATGCCTTGACGTTCAAGAATATATATACCTAAGGAAGTCTTAGACAAATATTTCGAGGAGTTACAATCCCCCACCCTATGGAGGGTTGAGTGGTGCATAGAAAATTTTGCCTATGCACCACTCAACTTCAGTTTAAATAAACTCAAATTTCTATCCATTTTACTTTCTTCACATGTAGTGAGAAATCTTGATCCCTTCGAATATTTCACATTCTTAGTGTAGCATAGCTTTTTGTCCATACAATTTTCACAGAAGCGAAGCCATAAATTGTTCCCTTCCAAACAACAAACGCATCAGATTGTGTGCTGGCGCTTTCACATGCTGCTCGTATACACTTTGTCGATTTCTTGGCAATGGCCGCATAACATTTTGGTAACCCAAACATGTTTAAGCAATAAAAAAGCAAACGGTTTGCCATTGAATGGAATAAAATTTTACGCAACGAAATTACAAATGAATTCTTGTTAGCTGTCCACGACTGTGGAGAAGCAACAGTGGCATACTGGCATACAGGCTTCAACACCAGGACCACAACAATCATCACAACGATGATGTGATGTATGATGACATACTGACCAACAAGAAGGAAAACTGGGACAAATGAATGGCAGATGATTGGTGAAGTGCTTTCGTATTGGAACAAATCTTAAAAAGAAGTAGGAAGGGGATGGGAAAGAAGTATCGAACCGGAAGTTCTATAAGTAAGTGAAGGAATACAAAAAAAAAATAAAAAATAGTCTTGCTATACACAAACAATGCCATCAAAGTCATTGCCTGTCCTACCCCCTGGAACTAGAAGTTCATTTTTTATCATCAGTTTTTTTTTGTCATAAAAGTTATGCTTAAATGTGCTCAACATTTTCTAAACCAAATTGACATTTTTGTAAAAAAAAAGTTTACTAAGCGAACTGAAATACAAAAAAAAAACTCAACGCACAAACTGACCCGGAAACTAAGCAACCAACAAAACACTAACACTAAACCAAAAAAAAAAACTAAGAGATGAAGTATTTGTCCGGTCATTACGAGCGTATGATTAATGTTTTATGTTGACACAGTCACTGCTGCTCCTGCTATTGGTGGATGTGAATGACTTCCCTTTCGACACACGGATGACTTCTAAACGATGCGTCGTTGTAGTCAATGTCATCGTCGTTGTGGACCACGAACATTCTTGTCGCCCAGCTCACATCCATAACTGATGACATTTATTATGACCACTTTCACCAGTGGTCCCTACAAAACCAATGCACGCACGAAAAAAACCAAGCAATCATTTTGCAGAGAGAAGAAAAAGGGATCACAACAGTGATGGAAGATTAAAAGGTTTTTCTCTTATAAGGCCTTTAAGAATGGAATTTTATAACAAGTAAGAAGGCGTTAAGTTCGGCCGGGCCGAACTTTGGATACCCACCACCTCGGGCATATATGTGAACCACATTTCGTCAAAATCCAGTGAAAAATGCATACCTTAAGCCCCATAGCAGCTCTATAGATATCATCCGATTTAGACCAAATGCTTATAACTACAAGTCATTGTTCAACCGAGAGATCGGTCTATATGGCAGCTATATCCAAATCTGGACCGATCTGAGCCAAATTGAAGACAAATATCGAAGGGCCCAACACAAGTCATTGTCCAAATTTCGGCTACATCGGACAATAAATGAGCTTTTTATGAGCCCAAAACCTTAAATCGAGAGATCGGTCTATATGGCATCTATATCCAAATCTGAACCGATCAGGGCCAAATAGAAGAAAGATATCTAAGGCAAATCACTGTCCCAAATTTCAGCAAAATCGGATAATAAATGTGGCTTTTATGGGCCTAAGACCATAAATCGGAGGATCGGTCTATATGGCAGTTATATCCAAATTTGGACCGATCTGGGCCAAATTGACGAAGAATGTCGAAGGGCTCAACGCAACTCACTGTCCCAAATTTCAGCAAAATCGGATAATAAATGTGGCTTTTATGGGCGTAAGACCATAAATCGGCGGATCGGTCTATATGGCAGCTATATCCAAATTTAGACCGATCTGGGCCAAATTGACGAAGGATGTCGAACGGCTCTACGCAACTCACTGTCCCAAATTTCAGCAAAATCGGATAATAAATGTGGCTTTTATGGGCCTAAGACCATAAATCGGAGGATCGGTCTATATGGCAGCTATATCCAAATTTGGACCGATCTGGACCAAATTGACGAAGGATGTCGAAGGGCTCAACGCAACTCACTGTCCCAAATTTCAGCAAAATCGGATAATAAATGTGGCTTTTATAGGCGTAACACCATAAATCGGAAGATCGGTCTATATGGCAGCTATATCCAAATCTGAACTGATCTGGGCCAAATTGACGAAGAATGTTGAAGGGCCTAACACAACTCACTGTGCCAAATTTCATTCAAATCGGATATAAAATGTGGCTTTTATGGGCCTAAGACCCTAAATCTGAGGATCGGTCTATATGGCAGCTATATCCAAATTTGAACCGATCTGAGCCAAATTGACGAAGGATGTCGAAGGGCCCAACGCAACTCCCTGTCCCAAATTTCAGCAAAATCGGATACTAAATGTGGCTTTTATGGGCCTAAGACCCTAAATCGGCGGATCGGACTATATGGGGGCTATATCAAGATATAGTCCGATATAGCCCATCTTCGAACTTAACCTGCTTATGGACAAAAAAAGAATATAAAATGTGGCTTTTATGGGCCTAAGACCCTAAATCTGAGGATCGGTCTATATGGCAGCTATATCCAAATTTGAACCGATCTGAGCCAAATTGACGAAGGATGTCGAGGGGCCCAACGCAACTCCCTGTCCCAAATTTCAGCAAAATCGGATAATAAATGTGGCTTTTATGGGCCTAAGACCCTAAATCGGCGGATCGGTCTATATGGGGGCTATATCAAGATATAGTCCGATATAGCCCATCTTCGAACTTAACCTGCTTATGGACAAAAAAAGAATCTGTGCAAAATTTCAGCTCAATATCTCAATTTTTAAAGACTGTAGCGTGATTTCAACAGACAGACGGACAGACGGACGGACATGTCTAGATCGTCTTAGATTTTCACGCTGATCAAGAATATATATACTTTATAGGGTCGGAAATGGATATTTCGATGTGTTGCAAACGGAATGACAAAATGAATATACCCCCATCCTTCGGTGGTGGGTATAAAAAGAGCTTCTGTTCAAGCTTTATTGAAAAGATCTTCAATATGATCGGTACTTTAAATAGATCTGGTAAAAATTTTACAACCAGATAGCGGAGTAGGAGATGGAGTTTTAAGGAACGGAGAAGGAAATGCTTTCTCAAGAATTGTTCAAAAGTGGTGAGTAAATGCATAAAACTACTATGGTAAGGAGTAATGACGACGAAAATCTTATGGGGAGATCCGGAATGTAAGAAGATGAGGCTATTACTGAAAGAGGGACAAAAGGAGGTCAGTACTGCTTTGGGTATCATAACAGGGCACATAGGACTACCAGCGCACTTATGCAAAATCGGTGCGGTAAGTCATACCATAGGTAGGGCATGCGGGGAAGATGATGAGAAGTTGGAGCATTTCTTATAACATTGGCCGGCTTTCGCGGCTAACATACACCAGACATAAACCAACTAAGGGATGTGGCATGGAAAACATTTGGGGATTTTCTAAGCAGCACGGTGTTTCAAATTTTGATTTTTGTTTTATACCCACCACCGTAGGATAGGGGGTATATTCATTTCGTCATTTCGTTTGCAACACATCGAAATATCAATTTCCGACCCTACAAGGTATGTATATTTCAGGCCGAACTTGATGCCTTTTTACTTGCTCGAGGTTAGGTTAGGTTGAAAAGAGGGCTTATGGCAATTTTACTGTCGGAAAAGATGTTCACACTCGACGACCTCGCGTTAGCACTACACCACTTCAGGCATTTCGAGATTGCCCGGATCTCTACCTGCAGGAACGTATTATGGTCAGGCAGTCTAAAACAGATCTCAGTCCCTGGGTTCTTAATGTAAACCCCCTGGCCCACTCTGTCCTCTAGGCTTGATCCATCCGTGTAACATGATCTACCAGATGGTAATATCAGGGTTCCGTCATTCCAAGACTGTGCCGATGGCAGCTGTGCCTCGCACTCGACTTCAAGGTTCATCTCAGGTATCGGATCGGAAACCTCTCCCCTTCCTTCCAGGTTTCCTATCGTCGCCTCGATTATACCGATTTAACTGAAATTTTGCACACGCTGTTCTGGTATTACCTCCAACAAGTTAAGTGCTAAGTGCGGTTGAAATCGGTCCATGTTTTGATAAAGCTGCCATATAAACCGATCTTGGGTCTTGACTTTTTGAGCCTCTAGAGGGCGCAATTGTCACCCGATTTAACTGAAATTTTAAATGAGGTGTTTTGTTATGACTTTCAATAACTGTGCTAAGTATTGTTCAAATCGGTCCATGTTTTGATAAAGCTGCCATATAAACCGATCTTGGGTCTTGAATTTTTTTTAACTGAAATTTTGCGCACGCTGTTCCGGTATTACTTCCAGCAACTGTGCTAGGTATAATTCAAATCGGTTCATAATCTGATACAGCTGTCATTTAAGCCGATCTTGGGTCTTGAATTTTTGAGCCTACAGAGGGCGCTAGTGTCACCCGATTTAACTGAAATTTTGCATGAAGTGTTTTGTTATGACTTTCAATAACTTTGCTAGGTATGGCCTAGATCGGTATAGAACCTGATATAGCTGCCATATTACTCGATCTGGGATCTTGACTTTTTGAGCCTCTAGTGGGCGCAATTCTCGTCCGATTTAACTGAAATTTTGCACACGCTGTTCTGGTATCACTTCCAACAAATGTACAAAGTATGGTTCAAATCGGTAAATAACCTGGTATAGCTGCCATATAAACCGATCTGGGATCTTGACTTCTTCAACCTCTAGAAAGCGCAATTCTCATCCGATTTAGCAGAAACTTTCTGTCATGACCCTCAACATACGTGTCTACTATGGCCTGAATCAATCAATAGCTTGATACAGCTCCCATATAAACCCATCTCTCGATTTTGCTTTTTGAGCCCCTTTATAGCGAATTTCTTATCCGAATGAACTGAAATAATACCCAATGCCTTCTATTGGGTTGCCCAAAAAGTAATTGCGGATTTTTCAAAAGAAAGTAAATGAATTTTTAATAACACTTAGAATGAACTTTAATCAAATATACTTTTTTAACACAAGCTAAGCAAGTAACAGCTGATAACTGACAGAAGAAAGAATGCAATTACAGAGTCACAAGCTGTGAAAAAATTTTTCAACGCCGATTATATGAAAAATCCGCAATTACTTTTTGGGCAACCCAATACAATGTTCAGCATATTATTATGGTCCGAATAGGACTATAACTTGATATAGTTCCAATCGCATAAGAGATTTTATTCAATATTCTTTGTTTCCCTAAAAAGAGATACCGCGCATAGAAACAAATCAAATCGACAAATGCGATCCTTGGCGGAGGGTATATAAGATTCGCCCCGGCCGAACTTAGCACGCTCTTACTTGTTACTATATTATTGTGTCCTTCTTTACGCCATCTTTGTAAATTTGCCCATAAACATTCCATTAAGAAACTGGGGCAAACTTCTCACAACCAATCAATGGGTGCTGTCCGATGCAATTTGATGCTCAATGCCAGGAAACTGGCATTATAACGATTTGCGATACACAAACATTTTGATCACTTTGAGGTGTTTGAGTTCGCTAGCAATAGCTGGTTGTGATTTTCCAGCCACACATAACGCATTTCCGAATGAATAAACGTGAAAACAAAGATTAAATGGCATGTCTATACATTATGTTCCAATTTACCTGCCGGATCTGGGTGCACGTAGAGGCAGACTTCTGCAGAATGTGCAATGGCGAGTAGGAGTTGAATGCGGACATGAAGCTGTTGTATCACTGTTGCGTAGTTGTGAGTAGAAGACACAGGATAATTGGTAAACAACTCTTTCTGAGCCTGGTTACCCTAGAGGCTCTTAGCTTCCTTGTTATTCTTGAGTTCTGTAGAGGCCTGTTTCGGTTGACTGAATCGAATGCATTTGTTGTGAGTTTCTGTTCTTATTTGCTGTTTTGTGTCGTTCTGTGGAGTAGGTTTATGTTTTATTCTCCATGTTCTTCAATTCTACTTTCTTCTAGGGTGAACACAATGGACCTAAGGGATCTGAGTGAAGCGGCTAGTAACCGAGGTAACTAAACCACTTTCCAATTTAAATTTAAGGCCCTACGTCTGCCCCATTTGTACTTAAATAAAGCCCAGCCCGACCTTATTTCCCACCCTTCTATCACCCCATTGCAATAGCAGTACCATAAAGAAGTTACATCATCACCATACCAACGACCGACGACCGAGCGACCGGATATGTGGTTGGACAAAGGACACTATTATTAAATTGCCATAATTTGGTTTAAAATGTCCCTTTGCTCATTTACCACACAAAAGGGGGTCGCGCCAAAAAAAGATTTCCACAATGTCAATCCCATTTGTTTTTTCTAGGTTGGTCCTTCAAGCATAATGAAATTTTTGCCAAAAAAAAAAAAAATACACCCAAAGAAGTAAGGATAGGGACGCGGCGGCATGCCATGATTGCCATTTTGCGTTTAGTTCTCTCATTAGTTGTGGGGAAGTGTAATTTCGCAATTAAATAGCTGCTATGCTGCGATCCATGAAAGTGGGACTTCAGTTTCGTTATAGAGAGTGCTGTGTTTTTTTGTTGAAATTTTCACAATGAGTAAATGACAACTCTTGGATATTGTAAGGGGAGCAACAATACACTGTCTGCTGTAAAGTGCTGAATGTACAGTGTTATGCAATCCTTTGTTCATGGCTGACATAAATTGAAATGAAATTTCAAGGGAAATAATATTTTTCACAGCAGGACAACATTTGTAGTATTGAAAATGATTTTGAATTGCAAAACAAAAAAAAGAAGAACACTAACTACAATACAAGAATGCGGGAGATCTTTTGTTATTGAAAGTAATATAATTTAATATTTTTCTAAGGACAAGAAGGTAAGAAGGGAAAACGAAACTGAAACAATATGAGTAAAAACAGATTAAAGTGAGTAAAGGCGCAATTCTTATCCGAATGAACTGAAATATTGCACAATGACATCTACGTTGTTCAGCATTCATTTATGATCCGAATCGGACTATAACTTGATATAGTTCCAATAGCATAGCAGTTCTTATTCAATATTCTATGTTTGTCTAAAAAGCGATACCGCGCATAGAACTCGACAAATGCGATCAATGGTGGAGGGTATATAAGATTTGGCCTGGCCGAACTTAGCTCGCTCTTAGTTGTTAAATTTTATGTAATGAGCCCATAAAAGGAGCATTTTTCATCCGATTTCAATAAAATTTGGAACAGCGAATTCTGGCACCCCTCTAAATCTTTTTGTTGAACACCATCCAGATCGGACCATATATCGGCCATTATCTCGCGAATAAATGCCTCAATGCGTCAATTGAAACGGGCTAGCGGGCTTGTCTCTATAGACATGAGCTTTAACATAGCCCCACCAAAAATAGTCTAAAGGCGTTAAATCGCACAATCTAGGCGGGCAATTGACCGGTCCCGAACGTGAAATAAAATGTTCACCAAACTCGCTCTAGAATAAGTCCATTGTAACGCGTGCTGTATGGCATGTGGCACCGCCTTGTTGTAACCACATGTCATGCAAGTCAAGCTCTTGCATTTTGGGCAAAAAAAAAGTTAGATATCATCTCACGATAGCGCTCACCATTCCTAGTTACGTTACGATTCACATCATGTTTGAAGAAGTACGGTCCAATGATGTCACCAGCCCATAAACCGCCCCAACCTGTGACTTTTTCTGAATGCAGTGATAGCTCTTGCAATGCTTCTGGCTCATCTTTACTCCAAAATCGACAATTCTGCTTCTTTACATACCCATTGAGCCCAAAATGAGTTTCGTCCCTGAAGAAAAAGAAGAGCGCGATGAACTCTCTTAACAGAGCACGCCTTTTGATAGTAAAATTCCATAATTTGCAGGCGTTGTTCGTTTGTAAGACGATTCATGGTTAAATTATGGACCAAACTGTTGAAACAAAACACGAATCGTACACGAGCAGTTTAAATTGCCAAAAAGGTAATAGCTATGAAAAGCACCCTTTATATTCCTGATCGTCGTCAAAATCTAAGATGATCTAACAATGCCCGTTCGTCTGTCCGTCCATTCGTCTGTCTGTTGAAATCACGATACAGTCTTGAAAAATGGAGATATTGAGGTGAAACTTTGCGTAGATTCTTTTTTTGTCCATGGCCAAGATAAGTTAAAAGATGGGCTATAACGGACTATATCTTCAAATAGCCCCCATATAGACCGATTCGCCGATTTAGGATCTTTGGCCCTTAAAAGCCACATTTATTATCCGATTTTGATGAAATTTAGGACAGTGAGTTGTGTTAGGCCCTTTGAAATCCTTCGTCAATTTGGCTCAGATCGGTCCAGATTTGGATATAGCTGCCATATAGACCGATCCACTGATATTAGGTCTTGAGCCCATTAAAAGCGCATTTATTGTCCGTTGTCGCCGTAATTTGGGACAGTGGGTTGCATTAGGCTCTTCGACATCGTACCTTAATTTGGCCCAGATCGGTTAAGATTTGGATATAGCTGCCATATAGACCGATCCTCCGATTTAGGGTCTTAGGCCCATAAAAGCCACATTCATTATCCGATTTTGCTGAAATTGAGGACAGTGAGTTGCATTAGGCTCTTCGACATCGTACTTCAATTCGGCGCAGATCGGTTAAGATTTGGATATAGCTGCCACATAGACCGATCCTCGGGTTTAGGGTCTTAGGCCCATAAAAGCCACAATTATTATCCGATTTAGCTGAAATTTGGGGCAGTGAGTTGTGTCCATTCATCATCCTTCGTCATTTTGGACTAGATCGGTTTAGATTTGGATATAGCTGCCATATAGACCGATCCGCCGATTTAGGGTCTTAAGCCCATAAAAGCCACATTAACTATCCGATTTTGCTGAAATTTGGGACAATGAGTTAAGTTAAGCCCCATAATAAACTGCTGTAATATGGCATAGATCGGTTCAGATTTGGATATAGCTGCCATATAGACCGATCTCTCGGTTTAAGTTTTGGGCCCATAAAAGGCGCATTTTTCGTCCGATGTCGCTGAAATTTGAGACAGTGAGTAGCGTTAGGGTCTTCGACATCCTTTTTCAATTTAGGCCAGATCGGTCCAGATTTGGATATAGCTCCTATTTAGACCGATCTCTCGATATAAGGTTTTGGGCTCATAAAAGGCACATGTATTGTCCGATTTCGCCAAAACTTGGGACAGTGAGTTGTGTTCGGCCCCTCGACATCTTTCTTCAATTTGGCCGAGATCGGTGCAGATTTGGATATAGCAGTCATATAGACCGATCCGCCGCTTTAAGGTTTTGCGGCCATAAAAGACGCATTTATTTTCCGATTTCGATGAAATTTGGGACAGTGTGTTGTGTTAGGCCGTTCAACATTATTTTTTTTTTTGGCTCAGATCGTTCCAGATTTGGATATAGCTGCCATATAGACCGCTCTGTCGATTTAAGGTCTTGCGCCCATAAAAGGCGCATTCATTGTCCGATTTTGCCAAAATTAAGGACAGTGTGTAGTGTTAGGCCCTTCGACATCTTTCTTCAATTTGGCCTTGATCGGTTCAGATTTGGATATAGCTGCCATATAAACCAATCTCTCGATTTTAAGTCTTGGCCCCACACAGTGACTTATGTTAGGCTTTTCGACATCCGTTTCGTATATGGTTCAGATGGGTTTATTTTAAGATATAGCTACTTAAAAGACCAATATTTTGTTATACACAATTGAACAATGACTTGTACTTATTAGTATTTGGTCCAAATCGGAACATATTTCGATATAACTGCTATGGGACATAAGGTACGCAATTTTCACTGGATTTCGATGAAAGGTAGTTTACATATATATATCGAGGTGGTGGGTATCCAAAGTTCGGCCCGGCCGAACTTAACGCCTTTTTATTTGTTTTTCTTAAAATTTTTTCAATTTGAGTTTTTCTTTTCACAAATTGGAAATATTTCCAGGCAGATTTTGTACTACGTTTTTTCGATTTTATCCCAGAGGTGTCGCCCTGTGGCACGCCTTTTGGATTTGGCCATAAAAACGAAGTCCCTTATCAATGAGCTTAAAGTTGAATCGGACAGCACTCATTGATGTGTGAAAAGTTTGCCCCCTGTTCTTTTTTGGAATGTTCATGGGTAAATTTTGCAAATGCAGTTCCAACTTAACGCGTTGTTACTCCTTGTACCCTACATTTCTTCTGTGGTAAGAAACACATACAGCTCTCATTTATGACAGTAAATCTCTTAGTCTCTAATAAACCAGACAAAAGAAGGACAGATTCACAAAACTTTAATCCATTCCTAACTATTCTCATGAAGACATAAGCTTTGAATTTTTTAATTTTGAATTTTTGTACCACAGTGAGCTGCCATAAACTTGTTATATTCCAGCTCGTTGTATGTTTTACATCAATTTGATATTTGAAATCAAAGCACTGCATTATTTTTCCTTTCTCACTACACTTTTTGTTGTCTTTAGAAAAAACACCCAATTTGCTGTCAGTTCATCTAACTCTGCATCAGCAAAAGCTTAAGGTCCTCATGAATTCTTAAATATTATCAAAAAAAAAAAAAAAAAACTAGAGAAGATTTAATGCATTTTTGATCCACAGTGCACAGAGGT